>NC_058198.1:17641348-17941348 GCF_907165205.1 Coccinella septempunctata
AACCAAATCTTGAAACTGCACATAATTTTCGAATTGAGATAAACATGGATATCACACTTTGCCGAATAGACCACTGAGATCTCAATTCCTATCTGAACTATCGAACTGAAATTCAACAAGTGCATCTCAATTCGAAAACTATGTGCAGTTTCAAGATTTGGGTCGAATTGGTCCAACAGTTTTTGAGGAATTGATATCACACTTTGCCGAATTGACCACTGAAATCTCAATTCCTATCTGAACTATCGAACTGAAATTCAACATGTGCATCTCAATTCGAAAACTATGTGCATTTTAAAGATTTGCCGAATTGACCACTGATATCTCAATTCCTATCTGAACTATCGAACTGAAACTAAACATGTGCATCTCAATCCGAAAACTATGTGCAGTTTCAAGATTTGGTTCGAATTGATCCCATAGTTTCCACGAAACTTTCCACGAAAACTTACCCTGAATATAAAAGCGTCCGATCGGTACGAACAATGAAGCGCAAATGAAATCACGAGATAGAATGACTAATACGTTATATAATCAGATGACGAAACGACGAATGACGTATCTCGGGTTGATTTGTGGAAATTTTGGTATATTCCAGAAAAAATACGATATTGTTGAACAATTTTTTTAAATTGATACCTAATACAATTTTCTTCAGAGTGTTCAAATTCAAAAATCCAAACTTTCCACGAAAACTTACCCTGAATATAAAAGCGTCCGATCGGTACGAACAATGGAGCGCAACTTAAATCACGCAATAGAATGACTAATACGTTGTATAATCAGATGACGAAACGACGAATGACGTATCTCGGGTTGGATTGTGGAATGTTCGGTATATTCTAGAAAAAATACGATATTGTTGAAAAATTTTTTCGAATTTATACCTAATACTATTATATTTTCTACAGAGTGTTCAAATTCAAAAATCCAAACTGTCCACGAAAAATTACCCTGAATATAAAAGCGTCCGATCGGTACGAACAATGAAGCGCAAATGAAATCACGAGATAGAATGACTAATACGTTATATAATCAGATGACGGAACGACGAATGACGTAACTCGGGATGATTTGTAGAAATTTCGATATATTCTAGAAAAAATACGATATTCTTGAACAATTTTTTTGAATTGATACCTGATACTATTTTCTACAGAGTGCTCAAATTCAACAAACCAAACTTTCCACGAAAACTTACCCTGAATATAAAAGCGTACGATCGGTACGAACAATGGAGCGCAACTAAAATCACGCGATAGAATGACTAATACGTTATATAATCAGATGACGAAACGACGAATGACGTATCTCGGGATGATTCGTGGAAATTTCGTTATATTCTAGAGAAAATACTATATTGTTGAACAATTTTTTTGAATTGATAGCTAATACTATTTTCTACAGAGCGTTCAAATTCAAAAATCCAAAGTTTCCACGAAAACTTACTCCGAATATAAAAGCGTCCGATCGGTACGAACAATGAACCGCAACTAAAATCACGCAAAAGAATGACTAATAGGTTGTATAATCAGATGACGAAACGACGAATGACGTATCTTGGGATGATTTGTGGAAATTTCGTTATATTCTAGAAAAAATACGATATTGTTGAACAATTTTGTTGAATTTATATCTAATAGTATTTTCTACAGAGTGTTCAAATTCAAAAATTCAAAATTTCAACGAAATCTTAACCCGAATATAAAAGCGTCCGATCGGTACGAACAATCGACCGCAACTAAAATCACGCAATAGAATGACTAATACGTAGTATAATCAGATGACGAAACGACGAATGACGTATCTCGGGATGATTTGTGGAAATTGCGGTATATTCTAGAAAAAATACTATATTGTTGAACAATTTTTTTGAATTGATAGCTAATACTATTTTCTACAGAGCGTCCAAATTCAAAAATCCAAAGTTTCCACGAAAACTAACCCTGAATATAGAAGCGTCCGATTGGTACGAACAATAGACCGCAACTGAAATCACGCAATAGAATGACTAATACGTTGTGTAATCAGATGACGAAACGACGAATGACGTATCTCGGAAAGATTTGTGGAAATTTCAGTATATTCTAGAAAAAATACGATATTGTTGAACATTTTTTTAATTTGATACCTAATTCTATTTTTTGCAGAGTGTTCAAATTCAAAAATCCAAACTTTCCACGAAAACTCACCCTGAACATAAAAGCGTCCGCTAGGTACGAATGATGGAGCGCAACTAAAATCACGCGATAGAATGACTAATACGTTATATAATCAGATGACGAAACGACGAATGACGTCTCTAGGGATGATTTGTGGAAATTTCTTTATATTCTAGAAAAAATACGATATTGTTGAACAATTTTTTCAAATTGATAACTAATACATTTTTCTACAGAGTGTTCAAATTCAAAAATCCAAACTTTCCACGAAAACTTACCCTGAATATAAAAGCGTCCGATCGGTGAGAACAATGGAGCGCAAGAATAAAATCACGCGATAGAATGACTAATACGTTATATAATCAGATGACGAAACGACGAATGACGTATCTCGGGATGATTTGTGGAAATTTCGTTATATTCTAGAAAAAATACGATATTGTTGAACAATTTTTTCGAATTGATACCTAATACTTCTACAGAGTGTTCAAATTCAAAAATCCAAAATTTCAACGAAATCTTAACCCGAATATAAAAGCTTCCGATCGGTACGATCGGGATGATTCGTGGAAATTTCGGTATATTCTAGAAAAAATACGATATTGTTGAACAATTCTTTTAAATTCTTCTACAGAGTGTTCAAATTCAAAAATCCAAAATTTCAACGAAATTTTAACCCGACTATAAAAGCGTCCGATCAGTACGAAAAATGGAGCGCAACTGAAATCACGCGAAAGAATGACTAATACGTTGTATAATCAGATGACGAAACGACGAATGACGTATCTCGGGATGATTTGTGGAAATTTCGTTATATTCTAGAAAAAATACGATATTGTTGAACAATTTTTTCGAATTGATACCTAATACTATTTTCTACAGAGTGTTCAAATTCAAAAATCCAAAATTTCAACGAAATCTCAACCCGAATATAAAAGCGTCCGATCGGTACGATCGGGATGATTTGTGGAAATTTCGGTATATTCTAGAAAAAATACGATATTATTGAACAATTTTTTTGAATTCTTCTACAGAGTGTTCAAATTCAAAAATCCAAAATTTCAACGAAATCTCAACCCGAATATAAAAGCGTCCGATCGGTACGAACAATGGACCGCAACTTAAATCACGCAATAGAATGACTATTATGTTGTATAATAAGATGACGAAACGACGAATGACGTATCTCGGGATGATTTGTGGAAATTTCGGTATATTCTAGAAAGAATACGATATTGTTGAACAATTTTTTTTAATTGATACCTAATACTATTTTCTACAGAATGTTCAAAATCAAAAATCCAGAATTTCAACGAAATCTTAACCCGAATATAAAAGCGTCCGATCAGTACGAAAAATGGAGCGCAACTAAAATCAAGCGAAAGAATGACCAATACGTTGTATAATCAGATGACGAAACGACGAATGACGTATCTCGGGATGATTTGTGGAAATTTCGTTATATTCCAGGAAAAAAAAGATATTGTTGAAAAATTTTTTTAAATTGATACCTAATAGTATTTTCTACAGAGTGTTCAAATTCGAAAATCCAAACTTTCCCCGAAAACTTACCCTGAATATAAAAGCGTCCGATCGGTACGAACAATGGAGCGCAACAAAAATCAGATTCTACAGAGTGTTCAAATTCAAAAATCCAAAATTTCAACGAAATCTTAACCCGAATATAAAAGCGTCCGATCAGTACCAAAAATGGAGCGCAACTAAAATCACGCGAAAGAATGACTAATACGTTGTATAATCAGATGACGAAACGACGAATGACGTATCTCGGGATGATTTGTGGAAATTTCGTTATATTCTAGGAAAAAAAAGATATTGTTGAAATTTTTTTTTTAATTGATACCTAATACTATTCTCTACAGAGTGTTCAAATTCAAAAATCCAAACTTTCCACGAAAACTTACCCTGAATATAAAAGCGTCCGATCGGTACGAACAATGGAGCGCAACTAAAATCACGCGATAGAATGACTAATACGTTATATAATCAGATGACGAAACGACTAATGACGTATCTCGGGATGATTTGTGGAAATTTCGTTATATTCTAAAAAAATACGATATTGTGGAACAATTTTTTCAAATTGATACCTGATACTATTTTTTACAGAGTTTTCAAATTCAGAAATCCAAACTTTCCACGAAAACTTACCCTGAATATAAAAGCGTCCGATCGGTACGAACAATGGAGCGCAACTAAAATCACGCAATAGAATGACTATTATGTTGTATAATAAGATGACGAAACGACGAATGACGTATCTCGGGATGATTTGTGGAAATTTCGGTATATTCTAGAAAGAATACGATATTGTTGAACAATTTTTTTTAATTGATACCTAATACTATTTTCTACAGAGTGTTCAAAATCAAAAATCCAGAATTTCAACGAAATCTTAACCCGAATATAAAAGCGTCCGATCAGTACGAAAAATGGAGCGCAACTAAAATCAAGCGAAAGAATGACCAATACGTTGTATAATCAATGACGAAACGACGAATGACGTATCTCGGGATGATTTGTGGAAATTTCGTTATATTCCAGGAAAAAAAAGATATTGTTGAAAAATTTTTTTAAATTGATACCTAATAGTATTTTCTACAGAGTGTTCAAATTCGAAAATCCAAACTTTCCCCGAAAACTTACCCTGAATATAAAAGCGTCCGATCGGTACGAACAATGGAGCGCAACAAAAATCAGATTCTACAGAGTGTTCAAATTCAAAAATCCAAAATTTCAACGAAATCTTAACCCGAATATAAAAGCGTCCGATCAGTACGAAAAATGGAGCGCAACTAAAATCACGCGAAAGAATGACTAATACGTTGTATAATCAGATGACGAAACGACGAATGACGTATCTCGGGATGATTTGTGAAAATTTCGTTATATTCTAGGAAAAAAAAGATATTGTTGAAAATTTTTTTTTAATTGATACCTGATACTATTCTCTACAGAGTGTTCAAATTCAAAAATCCAAACTTTCCACGAAAACTTACCCTGAATATAAAAGCGTCCGATCGGTACGAACAATGGAGCGCAACTAAAATCACGCGATAGAATGACTAATACGTTATATAATCAGATGACGAAACGACTAATGACGTATCTCGGGATGATTTGTGGAAATTTCGTTATATTCTAAAAAAATACGATATTGTGGAACAATTTTTTCAAATTGATACCTGATACTATTTTTTACAGAGTTTTCAAATTCAGAAATCCAAACTTTCCACGAAAACTTACCCTGAATATAAAAGCGTCCGATCGGTACGAACAATGGAGCGCAACTAAAATCACGCGATAGAATGACTAATACGTTATATAATCAGATGACGGAACGACGAATGACGTATCTCGGGATGATTCGTGGAAATTTCGTTATATTCTAGAGAAAATACTATATTGTTGAACAATTTTTTTGAATTGATAGCTAATACTATTTTCTGCAGAGCGTTCAAATTCAAAAATCCAAAGTTTCCACGAAAACTTACTCCGAATATAAAAGCGTCCGATCGGTACGAACAATGAACCGCAACTAAAATCACGCAAAAGAATGACTAATACGTTGTATAATCAGATGACGAAACGACGAATGACGTATCTCGGGATGATTTGTGGAAATTTCGTTATATTCTAGAAAAAATACGATATTGTTGAACAATTTTTTCGAATTGATACCTAATACTTCTACAGAGTGTTCAAATTCAAAAATCCAAAATTTCAACGAAATCTTAACCCGAATATAAAAGCTTCCGATCGGTACGATCGGGATGATTTGTGGAAATTTCGGTATATTCTAGAAAAAATACGATATTGTTGAACAATTTTCTTAAATTCTTCTACAGAGTGTTCAAATTCAAAAATCCAAAATTTCAACGAAATTTTAACCCGAATATAAAAGCGTCCGATCAGTACGAACAATGGAGCGCAACTGAAATCACGCGAAAGAATGACTAATACGTTGTATAATCAGATGACGAAACGACGAATGACGTATCTCGGGATGATTTGTGGAAATTTCGTTATATTCTAGGAAAAATACGATATTGTTGAACAATTTTTTCAAATTGATACCTAATACTATTTTCTACAGAGTGTTCAAATTCAAAAATCCAAACTTTTCCCGAAAACTTACTCCGAATATGAAAGCGTCCGATCGATACGAACAATGAACCGCAACTAAAATCACGCAAAAGAATGACTAATTCGTTGTATAATCAGATGACGAAACGACGAATGACGTATCTCGGGATGATTAGTGGAAATTTCGTTATATTCTAGAAAAAATACGATATTGTTGAACAATTTTTTTAAATTGATACCTAATACTATTTTCTACACAGTGTTCAAATTCAAAAATCCACACTGTCCACGAAAACTTACCCTGAATATGAAAGCGTCTGATCGGTACGAACAATGGAGCGCAACTAAAATCACGCGATAGAATGACTAATACGTTATATAATCAGATGACGAAACGACGAATGACGTATCTCGAGTTGATTTGTGGAAATTTCGTTATATTCTGGAAAAAATACGATATTGTTGAATAATTTTTTTAAATTGATAACTTATACTATTTTCTACAGAGTGTTCAAATTCAAAAATCCAAACTTTCCACGAAAACTTTTCCTGAATATAAAAGCGTCCGATCGGTACGAAAAATGGAGCGCAACTAAAATCACGCGTTAGAATGACTAATACCTTATATAATCAGATGACGAAACAACGAATGACGTATCTCGGGATGATTTGTGGAAATTTCGTTATATTTTAGAAAAAATATGATATTGGTGAACAATTTTTTTAAATTGAAACCTAATACTATTTTCTACAGAGTGTTCAAATTCGAAAATCCAAACTTTCCACGAAAACTTACTCCGAATATAAAAGCGTCCGATCGGTACGAACAATGAACCGCAACTAAAATCACGCAAAAGAATGACTAATACGTTGTATAATCAGATGACGAAACGACGAATGACGTATCTTGGGATGATTTGTGGAAATTTCGTTATATTCTAGAAAAAATACGATATTGTTGAACAATTTTGTTGAATTTATATCTAATAGTATTTTCTACAGAGTGTTCAACTTCAAAAATTCAAAATTTCAACGAAATCTTAACCCGAATATAAAAGCGTCCGATCGGTACGAACAATCGACCGCAACTAAAATCACGCAATAGAATGACTAATACGTTGTGTAATCAGATGACGAAACGACGAATGACGTATCTCGGGAAGATTTGTGGAAATTTCGGAATATTCTAGAAAAATTACTATATTGTTGAACAATTTTTTTAAATTGATACCTAATTTTATTTTTTACAGAGTGTTCAAATTCAAAAATCCAAACTTTCCACGAAAACACACCCTGAACATAAAAGCGTCCGCTAGGTACGAATAATGGAGCGCAACTTAAATCACGCGATAGAATGACTAATACGTTATATAATCAGATGACGAAACGACGAATGACGTATCTAGGGATGATTTGTGGAAATTTTTTTATATTCGAGAAAAAAAAAGATATTGTTGAACAATTTTTTTTAAACTGATAACTAATACATTTTTCTACAGAGTGTTCAAATTCAAAAATCCAAACTTTCCACGAAAACTTAATTATATAAAACACTCTATAATTTTAGGTATTTTTAGTGTTAGGCTCAAGTATCACAAAATAACAAAATATTTTATATGTTCTTTTTAGGTATCATAAGTAATGGATTGAACACTATAAGTAAAATATCGCAGGAATTTGGACAGGTTGAAAAACAATCTCTTATGAATTCGCCAACGTTTCGGAACTATCTTGTTCCTTTCTCAAGGCTCATCATATAACTAATAAAAGTAACACTTTAAAATTGGTCATAGGAAGTTAAGGATAAATCAACAAACAGTCCGACGTGTGACAGTTAGATTGAACGAATGTAATACATTGATTCCATAGAAATTTCAAGTCACAGCAATCTAATATCGAATCAGACGACGGAACGGGCAATTGGGTGGTGGGGTACTAGGGAGGGATGGTAGAGGGGCTATATAACAGCGGAGTAGATGTACAAAGTATTCAGTTGTGAATGTGCTTCGTGCTGCAAATATTGTGTTGTGGTTTCCATTTTCTAACTTTGATACTATCGAATTTTATCGTTTCATACTTAAATATTTTTTTCATTGTGGAAGACGAGATGGACAGAAAGAAGATCTTGAGAATGGGATTGGAAAAATTGAAGTCTAAACAAATTGACTTGAGGAGAACAGTTCAAATCAGGAATTTTCTGAAGTCACATGTAGGAGAACGAAAAAGAGGAAAAGTTCCGCAGAAAAAATCCGACACTCACGCTGCAAGGAGAGAAGGTAATCAAGATGAACATAGCCAAAAAGTCGTGAAGAACATAAATTCCGATGTTGGAGAAAAAAAGCAGTATGTGTCGAACGGAAATCTGAGAAAACGCTTGACGAGGTCTTTCATTCTGCAGGAGATTCTGAATATGACATCTATTAGAAGAAAAGAAGATCCTAATATCAAACTTTTCAATGTGAATGACTACATTGAGAAATTTAGGAAGAAGGAGAAACCTATAAAATGAAACTTTTGTAGGATTTGTAACTCCAGCCCGCGCACTATATTCAAAATGAAATATTAACTTCGAAAAAAATTGAAAATTGTTAGATGTAGAGAAAAGACAACAGTACTGTTTTAAGTACTATGCGTAAAAGACTGAACGCTCCTTGAACTGCGATCAAGAAATAGAAAATTCATAATATTGGAGTGCAAGTCTGATATTTGAATTTACAGCATATTCTTAATGAAACATTAATTTTGAAAACAAATAAAAATTGATAGGGGATCATAAAAGTTAACAGTTAGTACTGTTTCAAGTACTATGCAAAAAAAAATCCACTGAACGCTTCTTGACCTGCAATCAAGCAATAGGTTATGTATGAATTCAGAGTGCAAGTCTGATATAATGAATAATTTATGATATAGAGTGTATTCTAAATGAAACATTAGGTTTGAAAAAAAATTAAAAATTGTTAGGTGTACTCAAAAGACAACGTTAGGTCCCGTTCCAAGTACGGTATAAAAAAAATTAAAACGTCAAAATATGACCAGATATACTAATTATCAGTAAAAATTAAGTAGGAGGATATCAAATAAGTTAGCCTTCGAATAAGGGCGATAAATAAACGAAATCAACTCAGATATATGAAAACCAACAACTGTTGATTTGTTTGTCCACTTTTATATCAATGTGTATTATGTTCCTGAATTAATTTCGTTTGTTTTGAGTTATTTCATCCTCTCATTTATTGAGACATTGGTTCACTATAACCAGGATAATTTCCAATCCTGCTTTTTTTGTCATTCAAGAACATTGTTTTAGGGATTCATCTACTATTTATATCCTACAGATAATTGAAAAAATTTGCTCTTTCCAGTTTCACTAGTTATAATGGCGTCATAGATCTAACGCTACGCTACGCACCGTAATTTTTTATATTGTTTTCTCATTTTTCCATATGCCAGCTTCAGTACTCTCGCGAATATTATTATTCCAGTTTCAATCTCAAGAAAAAGGCTACTGCAACCAAAATTTTTCGTTATTTTCTCTAATAAATCTCAGCAATCCATTTTAAAAAATTCATGACGGAAGAAAGTAACTTTTTTATTCGGTTTTTCGAAGTTTTCCATGAGCTATATGGATGTGTAGAGGATGTTTCATTAAAATGAATTAATTTCAAAGAAATTACCTGAGCCTGAAACAAAGAAGAGTTTACATTGACAAATATAATAAACAGATAGAATAGGAGTCAACGTTCATACTTAATTATCGAAATCTCATTTCTCTTGACAAATACAAAGGGGATTTATCTGTAAAAAAAACCAGAACAATATCATGGAAACCAAAAAAGTGCCATAACTGATCTACGGGACTACTTTTTCTTGATAAGCAAAAAAAACCCTATTCAAAACCATTGACGTATTGAAGTATACAGTAAAATATTTGTTACTTTGACTAGGTGACAGGTACAGAATAACACAGGTACAGTATAACCAATACAATAAACCATCCCTCAACGTTTCCGCCCGCAACGGACCGATTTGGTCATAATTACTACCTGCGAAAACAAGGAATTGTATAGCATGAACTTTGAAGTATTTTGAAATGAAATATTTGATTGTTGATGCATTTTTCGGAAATATTGCAATTAATTATCGATTTAAGTTCGAACCCCAGCATCTCAAAATAGAACTTTTTTCTATAAAACGGCCTTTTCAAAATTATTTTGTATATTTTCGATAGCCGGATCAGCATAGAAATCATAAAATATCTAATCTAAACAGCAAATGAAGTTGGACGGCCAAAAACTTGCATAAGTTTAACTATGTCTAATTTCGACATTATTTTGGCGATATTTTATTTTCACTTTACTGAATGTAACTTGCATTGGTTATTTTTTTTTAATATCTTCTTTTCGTACTGGGCGTGAATATAATTTCCGATTTTCGTCTTAAATTTTGGAGATAGTGAGGCCTTACAAATGTTTTAGTGTGACTTTCGGACTAATATCAAGTTATTTCCTTATAATTCCCCATTTTGAAAAACGATAGCAGAATATTCCGTATCCAGGAATACCTTGTCAATTTTGGGCATAGTAAGGATAGGCTGGATCATAATTCGACTAAAATAGAGGTTTCCATTTAAACAAATTTTTTTCGATGAGATTACGAAACGAAAGAATTTTTTGGTGGATATGCTGTTAAAAATACATTATGACTTCGATAACAATTCCTGAATGTTGCACCATTCTATCGTTAAAGCATACTGAAAGCTGGAAATCTTGGAAAATTCATTGTCATTTCACCAGAGTCACATGTTACTCGATGGGGAATCCATGCCGTATTTTAAGAAACCAAGTTTTTAGCTCTCATAATATGAAAATACTTCATTTTAATCAATTATTTATTTATTTATTTATTTATTTATTTATTTATTCATTCATTATTATATACTCAAAATTTTTCGGTTTTCCGGTTAAGACATTGAAAATGAAATTCATGAAGTAGATAGTAGTGCTCCGTATAATTAGGGTGAAAATAAAAAATAACGATTCTGTACTTATATATAGGAACCTACATGGATTTCTGCATATACATCAGAGTCGTTAAATCTATTCAGGGACATTCTTTCTATAGTTTTTATTTCCTCAGGAAAAACGTGTATACCATCTACAACGTGAATGTAGATGATGAAAAAGAATTCTCTAGAAATTATTAATTTTGAAATATTGTTTGGAGCAGCGAGATTTCAAACAAACTTAAGAATTGAAATACTAATGCGCTTCAATACTTGCTTATCCAGATAGTTATTGTCTGTATCGATAACTTATACTTTTCAATTGTTGATATTTTATCATTTCATGATATCAGAAACGTTTGAAAAAATAAACAGTAATATAGTATATTCTTTCTGTAAGAAAAATACTCTGGACAATTATCATATAAATTCGCATATGTTTCATAAACTCATAATTTTATAAAACACTCTATAATTTCAGGTATTTTTAGTGTTAGGCTCAAGTATCACAAAATAACAAAATATTTTATATGTTCTTTTTAGGTATCATAAATAATGGATTGAACACAATAAGTAAAATATCGCAGGAATTTGGACAGGTTGAAAAACAATCTCTTATGAATTCGCCAACGTATCGGAACTATTTTGTTCCTTTCTCAAGGCTCATCATACAACTAATAAAAGTAACACTTTAAAATTGGTCATAGGAAGTTAAGGATAAATCAACAAACAGTCCGACGTGTGACAGTTAAATTGAACGAATGTAATACGTTGATTCCATAGAAATTTTAAGTCACAGCAATCTAATATCGAATCAGACGACGGAACGGCAATTGGGTGGTGGGGTGCTAGGGAGGGATGGTAGAGGGGCTATATAACAGCGGAGTAGATGTACAAAGTATTCAGTTGTGAATGTGCTTCGTGCTGCAAATATTGTGTTGTGGTTTACATTTTTTAACTTTGATACTATCGAATTTTATCGTTTCATACTTAAATATTTTTTTCATTGTGGAAGACGAGATGGACAGAAAGAAGATCTTGAGAATGGGATTGGAAAAATTGAAGTCTAAACAAATTGACTTGAGGAATTTTCTGAAGTCACATGTAGGAGAACGAAAAAGAGGAAAAGTTCCGCAGAAAAAATCCGACACTCACGCTGCAAGAAGAGAAGGTAATCAAGATGAACATAGCCAAAAGGTCGTGAAGAAAATAAATTCCGATGTTGGAGAAAAAAAGCAGCATGTGTCGAACGGAAATCTGAGAAAACGCTTGACGAGGTCTTTCATTCTGAAGGAGATTCTGAATATGACATCTATTAGAAGAAAAGAAGATCCTAATATAAAACTTTTCAATGTGAATGACTACATTGAGATTTTTAGGAAGAAGGAGAAACCTATAAAATGAAACTTTTGTAGGATTTGTAACTCCAGCCCGCGCTCTATATTCAAAATGAAATATTAACTTCGAACAAAATTGAAAATTGTTAGATGTAGAGAAAAGACAACAGTACTGTTTTGAGTTCTATGCGTAAAAGACTGAACGCTCCTTGAACTGCGATCAAGAAATAGAAAATTCATAATATTGGAGTGCAAGTCTGATATTTGAATTTACAGCATATTCTTAATGAAACATTAATTTTGAAAACAAATAAAAATTGATAGGGGATCATAAAAGTTAACAGTTAGTTCTGTTTCAAGTACTATGCAAAAAAAAATCCACTGAACGCTTCTTGACCTGCAATCAAGCAATAGGTTATGTATGAATTCAGAGTGCAAGTCTGATATAATGAATCATTTATGATATAGAGTGTATTCTAAATGAAACATTAGGTTTGAAAAAAAATTAAAAATTGTTAGGTGTACTCAAAAGACAACGTTAGGTCCCGTTCCAAGTACGGTATAAAAAAAATTAAAACTTCAAAATATGACCAGATATACTAATTATCAGTAAAAATTAAGTAGGAGGATATCAAATAAGTGAGCCTTCGAATAAGAGCGATAAATAAACGAAATCAACTCAGATATAAGAAAACCAACAACTGTTGATTTGTTTGTCCACTTTTATATCAATGTGTATTATGTTCCTGAATTAATTTCGTTTGTTTTGAGTTATTTCATCCTCTCATTTATTGAGACATTGGTTCACTATAACCAGGATAATTTCCAATCCTGCTTTTTTTGTCATACAAGAACATTGTTTTAGGGATTCATCTACTATTTACTATATACTAAAAGAAATTGGAACATGGAATATTTAAAAAATGGTTGGAGGTTTCGCCTAACGGGGCGCCCGGAGGGCGCCCCACTTCGGTAGGGTAACGCCAGACGGTTTCTACGAGAAACGCAGATTCCGAAACTGTATAAAACGTCCCGATCGAAGCCCGGGAAGTCTTCGAAAATAATTTCCGAAAATGTTCGATTTCGACGATTTTTGCCGTCGACGGCGAATATGGCAAAACTTTCTGAAGTTGGCAGAGCGAACGGAAACTTTTCGGGGTCCGGGAACGGGCTATGTCGTATCCCGAAGGACCGAGTCATTGAGAGTTAACACATTTTCCCACTTTTACGGCCCCCAAATAACCGAAAATTGCGTAAGAAAAAAGGGTAATTTTGACGTTTCTCAATTTCACATTTTTTCGTTTTCGTAGAAGGAAAACCACAGAGACGTCATTGTTGATAGTTGTCACGTATGAATAATTCTCGCAATTTTCATTCGAAACATTCGAGAAATGGATGAAAATGGGTGAAAATCGTTCAAATCACGTATCTAAAGTCCCAAATATTACGATTCGGGATTCCGAGACGATAATTTCTATCTAAATATGCACGGGTATGACAAGCATCGAACTCTCATACAAATTCTGCCGTTGAGGGAAGAGTGGAAAATTGTTTGGATTACGGAAATCGTACAAAGGCATATAGGAGACCGGGGACGGTCTATGTTTTATCAGCAAGGACCAAATCATAAGTTTCAACCAATTTGAGCTCCTAAAACGATCCAGAAATACCCCAAAAATGCATAGGAAAGAGGTGGAAAGGTGCAAAACTCTTTGTAATAACAAGGTCCCACGAAGTCATTTATCGTACCGGAGAAGGGCTATGTTTTGTCAGGAAGGACTGAATTTTACTTATTAATCATTTTGAGCGCCCCAAACCACCCTGAAATACCCCAAAAATGCATAAGAAAAAGGTAAAATTTTTGACATTTCTCGAATTCATTTTTCATTCGAAGGAATAACACCGAAGGGAAGAAATTTGATCGTTTTCAAGAAAACTCGAGCACTAAGGGGTAAGTACGTGGAAATTCAATTCATTTCTCCTATAAATAATTTCTTTTTTAGGAGGATTTGAGTTCTTTCGAACATCAATTGTATCAGTAGAAGGACAAACTGTCGTAAAAATATGAGATGGTATCGTTGGATGTGTACCGGGGACGGGGCTATGTTTTGTCTGGAAGGACTGAATTTTACTTATTAATCATTTTGAGCTCCTAAAATGACCCAGAAATACCAGAAAAATGCATAAGAAAAAGGTAGAATTTTTGACATTTCTCAATTTTTTTTTCATTCGAAGGAACAACACAAAACGGAAGAAATTTGATCGTTTTCAAGGAAAGTCGAGCTTTTAGGGGTAAGTACGCGGGAATTCAATTCATTTCTCCAATAATTAATTTCTTTTTTAGTAGGATTTGAGTCCTTTCAAACATCAATTGTATCATTAGAAGGACAAGCCGTCGTAAAAATATGAGATGGTATCGTTGGATGTGGTGGCTTCCAGAACACCCAGCAAACTCGGAAAAAGCAAAAGTTGATACCTTTAAGAAATTGCCTTTCCAGTATTGTACAGAAGGCCAAGATCGAAGGCCTGAAAGTCTCCCAAAATAATTTCTGAAATACGTCGTTCTCGACGAAAGGTGCAAAACTCTTTGGAATAAGAAAGTCGCACGAAGTCATTTATCGTACCGGAGACGGGCTATGTTTTGTCAGGAAGGACTGAATTTCACTTATTAATCATTTTGAGCTCCCAAAACGACCCAGAAATACCAGAAAAATGCATAAGAAAAAGGTAGAATTTTTGACATTTTTAAATTCATATTGCGGTTAGATTTTTTATGCTCATTGTAGAGAAAGGAATTCTTCGGTTTCTATTGAAGGAAACTGAATTGAATCTTATAATGCATGAATCAATAATCATTTTGCTTCATTCCAACTGCATACAATAGATTTTTAGCAATTTTCAAGCAGTTGGGCAGTGTCCGGTGATGTTTTCTTTTTACTCATTCGAGGTCCAAGGAAAAATATGTTTTCGATTAATTTATTCAATGGAAATAATATAATGATTATTGGAATACATTATCCAGGTGAGTTTTTGCATTAGAATTCTCTATTTATAGACTTTTGGCAAGTTAATCCCATTTTTGTTTTCATCATAGAGAAGGAAGAAGTTTCTTTTCAAAATAAAATTAACTGAATGAAATCTTGAAAAGCAGGGAATCTCTTTTAAAATGCTCCCTTCTAACTGCATAAAACTGATTTTTGCTAATATCATCAACTGTTTTGGGTTTTTTGTTTCATTCCCAATTCCAGTATGCAGTTTTTTCATCATCTATATAATTTTCCTGAAACAATTCATGGATTATACTGAGTAAATTTGAATATATGATTTGATTATTATATATTTCGAATAAATCCTTACATAATTCCCTGTATTTTAAGTATTATTCTTATAGTCACATCCCCAGTAGAAAATATACATTTGCTAAAGATAACAAAAGTAAGAGTCGGAAAATGTGAGATTTAGAAGATTAGGTGACAGTATCACATAAGGTTTTTGATTCATTGAGAAAAGGAAAAGCATTTCTCATTCAGTTTCATTTATATAACAACAGAATGATAGGTTAGGTTAGAAAATTTGGACCACAGAGCACTACTATAAGTTTTGATTATGTTTTATAGAAAAACAACAACATAGAACAATATTTTGGCCTCGGTATTTTTAAAAATTATATTTTTATTTAAATTTTTTTGAGCGAATCTGTTTAAATAGGTATATCTACCTAAGGGTAATACTTTGGGCTTACTAGCCCATATCCCATTTTCATATTTCTTCGTTTTCGTAGAAGGAAAACCACAGAGACTTTACCACTGAGAGTTGTCATGTATAATTAGAGCAATTTTCATTCAAAACCTTAGAGAAATTAATAAAAATAAGTGAAAATCCTTCGAAACACGTATTTATAGCCCCAAGTATGATGAATCGGGCTTTCCTTCAAGACGATAATTCCTATTCAAATATGTATGGGTATAATTGCCTTTCATAATTTCTGAAAAAGGTCAATTCTACCGTTTACCGAGAAAGATGCAAGTGCTTACTTATTCAAGGTGGAAAAAGAAAAGGTTGATTCTATTTGCTGTTCCTAAATTACAATTTGTCAGCAAATGTTATCCTTTTTATCAAGGTGACTAGCATTTCGAACTACCGGAGAAAGGAATTTACTTCTTTGTTCACTTCAGATGCAATATTCTTCAAAAAATTAATTGTAACTAAATTGGCTGGTGGGAAATCTAATAGAATGTAGGTATTTCCGATTTTATCCAAAAAATATCTAAAAATTTTGAGCAAATCAAAATAAATATTATTTTTTTAGGTTATTTTCTGCAGGAAGAACCAGGTATGGTTGGATGTGGTGGCTTCCAGAAGTGTCCCAAAATATTTTCTGATAAAGATTTATCATTTTGAGCCCCCAAAACGACCCAGAAGTATCCGAAAAATGCATGAGAAAAAGGTAGAATTTTGACATTTCTCGAGTTCATGTTGAGGTTCTATTGAAGGAAACTGAATTGAATCTTATAATACATGAATCAATAATCATTTTGCTTCATTTCAACTGCATACAATAGATTTTTAGCAATTCCCAAGCAGTTGGGCAGCGTCCGGTGATGTTTTCTTTTTACTGATTCGAGGTCCAAGGAAAAATATGTTTTCGATTAATTTATTCAATGGAAATAATATTATGATTATTGGAATACATTATCCGGGTGAGTTTTTGCATTAGAATTTTACATTTATAGACTTTTGGCAAGTTATTCTCATTTTTGTTTTCATCGTAGCGGAAGGAATTTTGTGAGTTCCTTTTCAAAATGAACTGAATGAAATCTTGAAAAGCATTTTATAAGGTTTTTTTCCAACTGCATATAACTGATTTATGCTGATATTCAAGCTTAATATGAAGATAATTGTATTGACAAGAATTCTTTCAGAAAAACTGTGACAATGTCTGTTGAAATTGTTACACTGAAATACGGAATTCCTACTGCCTTTGAAAATTCATAGTTTGTTTTAATTGAGGAATTATTCTTATCCATCCATTGCATAACTGTTATATTGAAAGTTGAAATATTCAATAAATAGAATGAAACAAATGATAATGACACCGTTCTTTATTGTCCCAAATAGTCATCCATCAAAACCCTTCAGCTTGATCATAACATTTCATTCGTACAATGAAATATTAAACTTAAAAATTCAAAATGAAGTTTTAGTTCTTGTGACTACTTTATCAATAAAAAAAACTGAAAGACAGCATTAACTAAAAATTCTTTGAAAACAAATTTTGTTGATTCGAAAGTCTTCACTTAGGCAACATGTAATTTTTAAGCTGCTCATTTTGTGGAGAAAAGTTAGACACTTCTACATATAGAAATCAGTCCAGAAACCTATTTTCTTGAACGAAATCCATAAAGTATAATTCAAAGAGCAGTATATCGTTATTGATGAATTTTCAACCAAATATCTAGCTACTTATACTGTGAAACCATATAGATAGTAATGCTTGAATTCTTTAATTATTATATTTATTTTCATTTACTTCAAACATCACAACTTAATAATTCACATGTTACCCATCTACGCTTTACGACGTTTATGATAGGTTAGAGAATTTAAACCACAGAGCACTCTTCTATTATCACAGAAAAAATTTATACAGATAGTTCCTCTTTGATAAATGACAGTGACTGTCGTCCATAGACCTAATAATAGACATAGGCGTAACATGAAAAATTAATTATACATGGACGTAACAATTTCCGTTATCATTTGGATGATAGAATTTTTCTTCGGATAAACCGATATGAACAAGGAGAACATTATATGAGATAATTCGCATTACTCTTCTGAAAAGAACACAATTTGGTGAATATATGAGTAAATATTTCGGAAATTTCTGCGCGAAAAACTATCTCAGAAAGATGAGCGATTTTTCTATGACTAACAAGCACAGAACAATCGGAAAAATTTCATGATATATAATTAATAGTAACCGAATCTTGACAATTTCACCGACGACGTGAATGAGAATGAATATGTCATTATAGCTGGATCTCCTGGCCATGCGAATCTATCAACATAGGCGGATCTATCAGCATACGCGTATCTACCTAAAAGGTGGATCTCCTGGCTATACTGATCTACCAATTAAAGTAGATCTACGGGCTTACATATCTACCTAAAAGGTGGATCTCCTGGCTATACTGATCTATCAATTAAGGTAGATCTACGGGCTATGGATCTCCTGGTCATGCGAATCTATCAACATAGGCGGATCTATCAGCATACGCGTATCTACCTAAAAGGTGGATCTCCTGGCTATACTGATCTATGGGATTATACTAATCTACCAATTAAGGTAGATCTACGGGCTTACTAGTTATATCCTACAGATAATTGGAAAAATTTGCTCTTTTCAGTTTCACTAGTTATAATGGCGTCATAGATCTAACGCTACGCTACGCACCGTAATTTTTTATATTGTTTTCTCATTATTCCATATGCCAGCTTCAGTACTCTCGCGAATATTATTATTCCAGTTTCAACCTCAAGAAAAAGGCTACTGCAACCAAAATTTTTCGTTATTTTCTCTAATAAATTTCAGCAATCCATTTTAAGAAATTCATGACGGAAAAAAGTAACTTTTTTATTCGGTTTTTCGAAGTTTTCCATGAGCTATATGGATGTGTAGAGGATGTTTCATTAAAATGAATTAATTTCAAAGAAATTACCTGAGCCTGAAACAAAGAACAGTTTACATTGACGAATATAATAGACAGATAGAATAGAAGTCAACGTTCATACTTAATTATCGAAATCTCATTTCTCTTGACAAATACAAAGGGGATTTATCTGTAAAAAAAACCAGAACAATATCATGGAAACCAAAAAAGTGCCATAACTGATCTACGGGACTACTATTTCTTGATAAGCAAAAAAAACCCTATTCAAAACCATTGACGTATTGAAGTATACAGTAAAATATTTGTTACTTTGACTAGGTGACAGGTACAGAATAGCACAGGTACAGTATAACCAATACAATAAACCATCCCTCAACGTTTCCGCCCGCAACGGACCGATTTGGTCATAATTACTACCTGCGAAAACAAGGAATTGTATAGCATGAACTTTGAAGTATTTTGAAATAAGATATTTGATTGTTGATGCATTTTTCGGAAATATTGCAATTAATTATCGATTTATGTTCGAACCCCAGCATCTCAAAATAAAACTTTTTTCTATAAAACGGCCTTTTTAAAATCATTTTGAATATTTTCGATAGCCGGATCAGCATAGAAATCATAAAATATCTAATCTAAACAGCAAATGAAGTTGGACGGCCAAAAACTTGCATAAGTTTGACTATGTCTAATTTCGACATTATTTTGGCAATATTTTATTTTCACTTTACTGAATGTCACTAGCATTGGTTATTTTTTTTTTAATATCTTCTTTTCGTACTGGGCGTGAATATAATTTCCGATTTTCGTCTTAAATTTTGGAGATAGTGAGGCCTTACAAATGTTTTAGTGTGACTTTCGGACTAATATCAAGTTATTTATTTTTTGGTGAGTTAGAGTTTGTATTGGACGAAATTTTTGCTTATTATTCGGATGTGATCATGATGGGGGACATGAATAATTGCATGATTCAGAATTCTGCCCGTTCGAGAGCGATGAGGAACATATTGGAATCCTATAACCTAAAACTAGTGAATAACAGGCCCACGCATCACAGTGCTACCTGTGATACGTTACTCGACTTGTTTATAACGTCTATACCTAACAGAGTGGTTGCCAGTGGACAACAGCATGCTTATCAATTTTCTCGTCATGACCTGGTGTTTGCTGGATTTAAACTCAAATGCCCTAAACCTAAGCCTCGAGTTATTAAATGTCGGAATTTAGGAGGTGTCGATCTGGCGAGGCTGGTTCAAACTGCGAGGGCTGCTGATTGGGAATCGGTTTATCAAGCTCCTACTTTGGATGCAAAGGTGGCTATTTTTAATGAATTAATATTAAAAATCTACGACGAATTAGCGCCCCTGAAACTCATTAAGGTTAGACATTCTCCATGCCCCTGGTTAACTGAAGAGATCAAGAATGCAATGAAGTGTCGTGACAGGTTGAAGGCCTTCTACATCGCGAATCCTACCGAAGTAAATAGGGAACACTATCGTACTGCGAGGAACACTTGCAATCGGATGTGCAGGAGTGCAAAGAGAGATTATCTCCACGGAATTCTTAATGGCGCACCACCAAGGAAGGTCTGGCAGACTTTGCGCTCAGTTGGGGTGGGCGAGAGGCACAGCCCACCTTGTGCAAATTTTGATCCCTCTCTGCTTGCCCGGCATTTTGCGAATTCTGGTACTAGGATTAATGAAAGTATTAAGACAAATACATTGATGAAGTTAAGCTCATGTTCTCCACCAGGTAGTGTGTTCGATTTTGTGCCCATTAATGAAGACGATGTTAAGTCTGCTCTGGGAGAGGTTGGTTCAGGGTCGGTTGGTTCCGATGGTATTGGAGTGGGCCTTCTGAGGCTCATTGCGAATGAGATTCTTCCTGTGCTCTCACATATCTACAATATTTCAATTCAAACTGGCATTTTTCCTAGTGCATGGAAATATGCTAAAATCATTCCCATACCTAAGTGCCAAAATCCCACGAGTCCAGGGGACTTTAGACCCATTTCCATACTCCCTACTCTATCTAAAATTTTTGAAAAGATCATTAAAGGCCAAATTATTAACTATTTGAATAATAATAATCTTCATAATTGCTACCAGTCGGGGTTTCGCCAAAAACGCAGCACGACAACTGCCCTTACTAAAATAACTGATGATATCAGCGTGGCCATGGATAATAAACTACTCACTGTTTTAGTTCTCTTAGACTTTAGTAAGGCCTTCGACTCTCTCGACTTCGATATACTTTTGGCCAGGCTGCGTCTGCTGGGTTTTGCTGAGCATACCATAGCCTTCTTCTACTCTTATCTGAAGGATCGCGAAATATCCGTTGAGATAGATGGCAGCTCCTCTGATTGGGTGACTGTGTTTTCAGGTGTTCCGCAGGGGAGCGTGTTGGGTCCTCTTTTATTCTCTATTTACGTCTCCTCACGAACTGATTCCTTGGACATTAAATTTCACCTTTTCGCAGATGACCTACAAATATATATCCACACTTCCGTTGAAGATTTCTCGGCTAGTATCGAAAATTTAAACAGGAATCTCTTACGACTGTCTGTCGTCGCTGAGAGCTTAGGTCTGACTCTAAATACTACCAAAACTAAGTCGATCATTATCGGTACTAAACGAAACTTGGGTTTGATCGACAAAGTAAATAATAAAATTGTCCTCAACGATGTTGTTGTTCCCTACTCCAATGAGGTTAGAAACCTTGGTATCTTATTGGACGAAACTCTATCCTGGAATAATCAGATTGCTTCTATCAGTTCAAGAGTCTTCTGTATCTTGCATCAACTCCGACTTTTGAACAACTTCTTGCCCTTCGAAACCAGGAAAACATTATTCTTCTCTCTCGTACTTCCTATACTCGATTATGCTGACGTAGCCTAAATGGGTCTCACAAACACACAGCTGATGAAACTGGAGCGGTTACAAAATGCAGGTGTACGATTTGTCTACAACTTAAGGAAATTTGATCATATAAGTCAATTCAGGCAAAATATGGGATTGCTACCCATCAAACAACGTCGAATTTGGCATCTTCTTTTACTGGGGTTCAAGGTGTTGAGGTCCCGCGAGCCTGAATACCTGTATGATGGTCTTAGTCTTCTGGGAGATGGGGTCCGTCAGACAAGGGCACTTGACCTTGAGGATACCACTCCACTCGACTAATGTTTGCTCGAATAGCTTCACAGTTCTGTTTTCCCGGATCTGGAATCGCCTCCCTCCGGATATCGTTCGGAAGGTAACTTACCTTTCATTTAGGTTTTTCCTCAGGAGATATTTAAGTGCTTCACCCATCACACTTACTTGATACCCATGTTTAATATGGTCCCTTTCTTCGGCGACGTGTATCCTTCTTCCTCCCATTCCCCTTTCTCCCTATTTTGGAGCAGGTTGAACTGAATTTAAGTTAGGTCAGGTATTCTTGTTTTTAGATATAAGTTTCTTTAATGGATTATTTCTGGTTGGCAGGAAGAAATTGCATGGCGATATGTCCACCTTTTGCACAATTCTATAAAAATGTATGAAACTTGTTTTAATGCAATAAAGAGTTCAATAATAATAATAATAATAATTTCCGTATAATTCCCCATTTTGAAAAACGTTAGCAGAATATTCCGTATCCAGGAATACCTTGTCAATTTTGGGCATAGTAAGGATAAGCTGGATTATAATTCGACTTAAATAGAGGTTTTCATTTAAACAAATTTTTTTCGATGAAAGTACGAAACGAAAGAATTTTTTGGTGGATATGCTGTTAAAAATACATTATGACTTCGACAACAATTCCTGAATGTTGCACCATTCTATCGTTAAAGCATACTGAAAGTTGGAAATCTTGGAAAATTCAATGTCATGTCACCAGAGTCACATGTTACTCGATGGGGAATCCATGCCGTTTTTTAAGAAACCAAGTTTTTATCTCTTATAATATGAGAATATTTCATTTTAATTATTTATTTATTTATTTATTTATTTATTTATTTATTTAATTATTTATTTATTTATTTATTTAATTATTTATTTATTTATTTATTCATTATAATATACTAAAAACTTTTCGGTTTCCCGGTTAAGACCTTGAAAATGAAATTCATGAAGTAGATAGTAGTGCTCCGTATAATTAGGGTGAAAACAAAAAATAACGATTCTTTACTTATATATACGAACCTACATGGAATTCTGCATATACATCAGAGTCGTTAAATCTATTCAGGGACATTCTTTCTATAGTTTTATTTCCTCAGGAAAAACGTGTATACCATCTACAACGTGAATGTAAATGATGAAAAAGAATTCTCTAGAAATTATTAATTTTGAAATATTGTTTGGAGCAGCGAGATTTGAAACAAACTTAAGAATTGAAATACTAATGCGCTTCAATACTTGCTTATCCAGATAGTCATTATCTGTATCGATAACTTATACTTTTCAATTGTTGATATTTTATCATTTCATAATATCAGAAACGTTTGAAAAAATAAACAGTAATATAGTATATTCTTTCTGTAAGAAAAATACTCTGGACAATTATCATTTAAATTCTCATATGTTTCATAAACTCATAATTATATAAAACACTCTATAATTTTAGGTATTTTTAGTGTTAGGCTCAAGTATCACAAAATAACAAAATATTTTATATGTTCTTTTTAGGTATCATAAATAATGGATTGAACACTATAAGTAAAATATCGCAGGAATTTGAACAGGTTGAAAAACAATCTCTTATGAATTCGCCAACGTTTCGGAACTATTTTGTTCCTTTCTCAAGGCTCATCATACAACTAATAAAAGTAACACTTTAAAATTGGTCATAGGAAGTTAAGGATAAATCAACAAAGAGTTCGACGTGTGACAGTTAAATTGAACGAATGTAATACATTGATTCCATAGAAATTTCAAGTCACAGCAATCTAATATCGAATCAGACGACGGAACGGGCAATTGGGTGGTGGGGTGCTAGGGAGGGATGGTAGAGGGGCTATATAACAGCGGAGTAGATGTACAAAGTATTCAGTTGTGAATGTGCTTCGTGCTGCAAATATTGTGTTGTGGTTTACATTTTTTAACTTTGATACTATCGAATTTTATCGTTTCATACTTAAATATTTTTTTCATTGTGGAAGACGAGATGGACAGAAAGAAGATCTTGAGAATGGGATTGGAAAAATTGAAGTCTAAACAAATTGACTTGAGGAGAACAGTTCAAATCAGGAATTTTCTGAAGTCACATGTAGGAGAACGAAAAAGAGGAAAAGTTCCGCAGAAAAAATCCGACACTCACGCTGCAAGGAGAGAAGGTAATCAAGATGAACATAGCCAAAAAGTCGTGAAGAAAATAAATTCTGATGTTGGAGAAAAAAAGCAGTATGTGTCGAACGGAAATCTGAGAAAACGCTTGACGAGGTCTTTCATTCTGAAGGAGATTCTGAATATGACATCTATTAGAAGAAAAGAAGATCCTAATATCAAACTTTTCAATGTGAATGACTACATTGAGATTTTAAGGAAGAAGGAGAAACCTATAAAATGAAACTTTTGTAGGATTTGTAACTCCAGCCCGCGCTCTATATTCAAAATGAAATATTAACTTCGAGAAAAATTGAAAATTGTTAGATGTAGAGAAAAGACAACAGTACTGTTTTAAGTACTATGCGTAAAAGACTGAACGCTCCTTGAACTGCGATCAAGAAATAGAAAATTCATAATATTGGAGTGCAAGTCTGATATTTGAATTTACAGCATATTCTTAATGAAACATTAATTTTGAAAACAAATAAAAATTGATAGGGGATCATAAAAGTTAACAGTTAGTACTGTTTCAAGTACTATGCAAAAAAAAATCCACTGAACGCTTCTTGACCTGCAATCAAGCAATAGGTTATGTATGAATTCAGAGTGCAAGTCTGATATAATGAATCATTTATGATATAGAGTGTATTCTAAATGAAACATTAGGTTTGAAAAAAAATTAAAAATTGTTAGGTGTACTCAAAAGACAACGTTAGGTCCCGTTCCAAGTATGGTATAAAAAAAATTAAAAATTCAAAATATGACCAGATATACTAATTATCAGTAAAAATTAAGTAGGAGGATATCAAATAAGTGAGCCTTCGAATAAGGGCGATAAATAAACGAAATCAACTCAGATATATGAAAACCAACAACTGTTGATTTGTTTGTCCACTTTTATATCAATGTGTATTATGTTCCTGAATTAATTTCGTTCGTTTTGAGTTATTTTATCCTCTCATTTATTGAGACATTGGTTCACTATAACCAGGATAATTTCCAATCCTGCTTTTTTTTGTCATTCAAGAACATTGTTTTAGGGATTCATCTACTATTTATAATAATAATAATAATATAATATTCAGTTGGACGAAAATATTTATGAAGTCATGCAGAAGGCGGTACTGCTCGGAACGGCGAGAACTGTACGCAAGTACATGGGGAATGCAGAGGAACACCGTCTGCTCCGACAGGAAGTGCGGGTGGAGCAGGAATCCAACCTACAGCAGGAAGCCGAGGAGCGACCCGAACCCCACCACCACCACGAGCCCGAAAACCTGGAAAGGGCTCCAACAGAGCTTTATCCTTTTGATATCTCAGATATCTGGGATAAGTGAATTTTCCTCTGGAGAGGAGTGTGAAAGCCGCAAGGCTAAAGTCATCACATAATAATAATACAGAGATCTCGTGGAACAAACCAGAAGACAGTGGAAGCTGAAAGATATAAAGACCATCCCTATTGTCATTTCATCTACAGGCCTGATACCGAAGAAATTACTAGAGAACTTGAGAAAACTTCAGTTGGACGAAAATATTTATAAAGTCATGCAGAAGGCGGTACTGCTCGGAACGGCGAGAACTGTACGCAAGTACATGGGGAATGCAGAGGAACACCGTCTGCTCCGACAGGAAGTGCGGGTGGAGCAGGAATCCAACCTACAGCAGGGAGCCGAGGAGCGACCCGAACCCGACCACCACCACGAGCCCGAAAACCTGGAAAGGGCTCCAACAGAGCTTAATCCTTTTGATATCTGAGATATCTGGGATAAGTGAATTTTCCTCTGGAGAGGAGTGTGAAAGCCGCAAGGCTAAAGTCATATGTTTATTAATTCCAAGAAATTACACCAAATAAGATATAAAAATGGAATAAGTCAAAAAACATATTGAACAGGAATGAAACAGACAAAATATTAACATACCTATCTCCTACAGTACGAAATAAATTCAGATAAACTGTATGGCTCTGATTTCAAAATAAAACAATATAAAGATTTCTTAAAATCCTCATCGCAAGTGATCATTCTAATAGTTTTTGGTAGAGCATTGTACATAGATATTGCCATACATTCAACAGTTCTCTCCCTTAGTATTGTCCTATGAATAGTTACATTATAAGGAAACATTCTTCTGGTGTTATTAACATTTTTGTAATCCTCAAAATAATGAATTCGTTTTCTAAAAAAAAGTAAGAGCCTATATACATATAATCCATAGACAGTGAGTATATTATTTTTTTCGAAATTTCTTATACATGATTCTCTATAACTCAAACGTAACATAGTACGCAATGCCCTTTTTTGAACAACGAAAATATTTTCCACATTTGATGAACTACCCCCAAAAATTATTCCATATGAAAGTATGGAATGAAAATTTGCAAAATAGACAAGTTTGAGCACATCGAAATTCACTTGACCAATTAACATAAATAATGTGTAACATGCAGAGCTTAATCTGGTCTTAAGTTGTTCTGTATGAGGTCCCCACTTTAATTGACTGTCAAGAACTATACCCAAAAATTTCACATTATCTTCAACCACAACAGAGCTATCAAGAATATCCACAGTTTCAGGAAAATCTAATTTGGAATTATCACTATGAAAAATCATACATTTAGTCTTCTCAATGTTTAGGACAAGATTATAATTACATAACCAAGTTTTTACCGAGTTAACCACAATATTGCAAACATCAACAGCGTATGGAATACATGACGATCGGGTCAAAATATTTGTATCATCTGCAAATAATCTCATTGAGGTAGTATCCTGGGACGGCATTGTAGACTTAACTGAAAGAGCATGATTTGTTTCAATGCTTTTAGTCAAAACAGCTGGTGATTTTACTTTAGTCCGAGATGAGGGTATACTCTTCATCATCTTCTCAATTAGAGGTTCACATTCACTTTTGATCGCCTTAGGTAGAGAATCAACATAAATTATGAACAATAAAGGACCAACAATACTACCCTGAGGGAGTCCTAAAATTGTTTCAATTTCATCCGAGACAAAGGTTTCACCATCAGCCTCCAGAACTACCCGTTGTTTTCTGGACTTCAAATAGCTCTCTATGAGTTTGAGTTGACTATCTCTGATATCACAATTATCGAGTACTTCCAAAAGCTTCCGATGATCAACACAGAAAGCCTTCGAAAGGTCCAAAAACAGTGCCATAGGAATTTGTCCTTGCTCCAGAGCAATAACAATGTCATTTATGAGCTCAAAAATAGCGGTTTCAATATTTTTATTTTAACAAAACCATGTTGACATCCAGAAATAACATTGAATTTACGAAAACAATTAGACATTTTATTGCTTAAAATCTTTTCAAAAACTTTAGAAAATGAAGAGAGGATGCTTATGGGCCTATAGTTGTTAAGGTCATCTTTGCTACCTTTTTTATGTAGGGGTTTGACTATAGTAATCTTCAGATTATCCGGAAAAATACCCTCCGTGAAAGAACGATTGATTATAAAAGTTAATGGTTCAATGATAAAGTCTATCGATGCTTTTATCACTTTCATCGGTATCTCATCATGGCCCCATGATGTATTGGTTTTCAAAGATTTCACAACTTGTACAATTTCGTCCTGCGTAATATCAAACATGAAAAAAGAATTATCAAGTTTGCTCTGAGAATTAGGGATAATAGACATCATATTTCTTCGGAAATTGATGAATGGGGACCTGGAAAGTATCTTCATCACCTCCAGACTGAATATTTACGCTCCAATAAGGAGGATTAGGCAATTTGACATCTTTCACATACCGAAGAGACAAACCAATAGCGCTATGAACTCTCCTGTTCATAGAATGCTCAGTCAATGTAACAGCTTTAAAGAAGTAATTGACCCATTTTTTCTCAGCACAATTTCTGTCAACTCAAGGCTAAAGAATTATTTCATCACATCTTACCATTGATCGCGGTATTCTGACTTTCGGCCCACATGGATGATGTATACTGTTGTTATGGTTTTTTTCTTTTTATATTGAATACGTAATTTTAATTCTCCAGCATTTTTTTTTGCTTTTTCTAAGGTACTTCTATTTTTTTTTTAAATCTAAATTGTGACCATTTTTTGGGTATTTAATTAACTGTATGTGTCCTGATTAACAATAAACAATAAACAATAGATCTGGTTAAACCTTCAGTTAATTTAACTGGAATATTTGCAAAAAATGTATTGAACCGATTTGCCAGAGCTGAGTGGTCGCTTTGACCAAGAGATACCTCGTTATGAACTTTATTCTTGGTTAGAGAATTAATAATCCTCCACGAAGCTTTGGAATTATTTTCAGAATTCACAATGATCTCGTTGAAATATTCTCTCTTCGTTGTGGTCAAAAGAGAATCATATCTCCTTTTAGTGGACCTATAGACATCCCTGAATTCTGGTTTACAGAATGATATAACATAAAGTTTGTCTAGGGTATCTTTCGGTTTTTTAATTTCGGGAGTTTGTCTAAAAATACCAGGAGAAACCAGTCGAATAGCAATTTTAGGAAAACACAGCTCAAAAATTTCCGAAAAACGTTGGTGGAAAACATTCCAAAGTTGACTAGGATCAAGTTTGCTGCCGTAAACACCATCCCATTCCATCAGTGACAGTTCCCGTAAAAACCTCTCAATTGATTTGTCATTTATAATTCTTTTCTTTACAAATTTATTCTTCATTTTGTCACCGCAAATCAATGTGGAGATAAACTTCAATCCTGAATGATCTGAGATGTGGTACTCAACTACATTAGTATTACCGCTAAGGGAGGTGAACACATTGTCTATACAAGAGTCAGACACAGGACGTGTTGGCTTAAAATTTGTAATTCTGACATTGAAATTCTCCAACAAAGACAGAAATTCTCTAACATCAGAAGAAGAAGACAGAATATCTAGGTTAAAATCTCCTACCAGAATATAGTCAGATGTCTCCGACAAGCAACGCTCAAAAATTTCTCTTAGGCATTCGAGGAACTGTACAACATCGGCTAATGGCGGGGTATTAGGCCTATAGATACAAATAATAAGCATTTTACAGTTTTCCATATACAAACTGGCAGCACAACATTCAATGACATTAGGAATACTTAGTGAATTATAATCTTGCCTATCAGTACACTTCAGATCTTCCTTGCAGTAAATTGCAGTTCCACCATGTCTTCCTTTCAAACGGCAAAAACTTGAAACAAGCTTGTAACCCTCCAACATGCCGGCTTCGAGTTCATCTTTGGATTTCCAATGCTCAGTTATCGCCACTATGTCTGCACCCTCTTCCAGAGCCATCAAGTGCAGCTTATTGAGAGCAGTACCCAGAGACTGGACATTCTGAAGGAGAAGGCAGAAATGACGCTTTGCAGCACAATGCTCCGATACTATGCCATCAATTGATTCTCTCTGGACTTCTGAAAAAATTGTTTATCAAAGGAAAATTCCCTCAAGACTATACCTTCCGGCCAAAAAGAATCGCTGAAGACCTCATCAAGAGCTTCCTTTGATGGGAGACCAATACTAAAAGCAGAGTTTTGGCCAACTGTGTTTAGTTTCTTCACAATTATCTGATCACTTCCAGGTACACCCTCCAAAAAAGATTTTATATCCATTTCAGAAACTGATTTTCCCGCAATTCTCCCAACATAAATCCAGCGCCTCCGGATATCCTACAGATAATTGGAAAAATTTGCTCTTTTGAGTTTCACTAGTTATTTTTGATTGAGATTTGAAACAAACTTGAGAATTGAAATACTAAGGCGCTTCAATACTTGCTTATCCAGATAGTAATTATCTGTATCGATAACTTATACTTTTCAATTGTTGATATTTTATCATTTCATAATATCAGAAACGTTTGAAAAAATGAACAGTAATATATAATAGTATATTCTTTCTGTAAGAAAAATACTCTGGACAATTATCATTTAAATTCGCATATGTTTCATAAACTCATAATCATATTAAACACTCTATAATTTTAGGTATTTTTAGTGTTAGGCTCAAGTATCACAAAATAACAAAATATTTTATATGTTCTTTTTAGGTATCATAAATAATTAATTGAACACAATAAGTAAAATATCGCAGGAAATTGGACAGGTTGAAAAACAATCTCTTATGAATTCGCCAACGTTTCGGAACTATTTTGTTCCTTTCTCAAGGCTCATCATACAACTAATAAAAGTAACACTTTAAAATTGGTCATAGGAAGATAAGGATAAATCAACAAACAGTCCGACGTGTGTCAGTTAAATTGAACGAATGTAATACGTTGATTCCAAAGAAATTTTAAGTCACAGCAATCTAATATCGAATCAGACGACGGAACGGGCAATTGGGTGATGGGTGCTAGGGAGGGATGGTAGAGGGGCTATATAACAGCGGAGTAGATGTACAAAGTATTCAGTTGTGAATGTGCTTCGTGCTGCAAATATTGTGTTGTGGTTTACATTTTTTAACTTTGATACTATCGAATTTTATCGTTTCATACTTAAATATTTTTTTCATTGTGGAAGACGAGATGGGCAGAAAGAAGATCTTGAGAATGGGATTGGAAAAATTGAAGTCTAAACAAATTGACTTGAGGAGAACAGTTCAAATCAGGAATTTTCTGAAGTCACATGTAGGAGAACGAAAAAGAGGAAAAGTTCCGCAGAAAAAATCCGACACTCACGCTGCAAGAAGAGAAGGTAATCAAGATGAACATAGCCAAAAAGTCTTGAAGAAAATAAATTCCGATGTTGGAGAAAAAAAGCAGTATGTGTCGAACGGAAATCTGAGAAAACGCTTGACGAGGTCTTTCATTCTGAAGGAGATTTTGAATATGACATCTATTAGAAGAAAAGAAGATCCTAATATCAAACTTTTCAATGTGAATGACTACATTGAGATTTTTAGGAAGAAGGAGAAACCTATAAAATGAAAACTTTTGTAGGATTTGTAACTCCAGCCCACGCTCTATATTCAAAATGAAATATTAACTTCGAAAAAAATTGAAAATTGTTAGATGTAGAGAAAAGACAACAGTACTGTTTTAAGTACTATGCGTAAAAGACTGAACGCTCCTTGACCTGCGATCAAGAAATAGAAAATTCATAATATTGGAGTGCAAGTCTGATATTTGAATTTACAGCATGTTCTTAATGAAACATTAATTTTGAAAACAAATAAAAAATGATAGGGGATCATAAAAGTTAACAGTAAGAACTGTTTCAAGTACTATGCAAAAAAAAAATCCACTGAACGCTTCTTGACCTGCAATCAAGCAATAGGTTATGTATGAATTCAGAGTGCAAGTCTGATATAATGAATCATTTATGATATAGAGTGTATTCTAAATGAAACATTAGGTTTGAAAAAAAATTAAAAATTGTTAGGTGTACTCAAAAGACAACGTTAGGTCCCGTTCCAAGTACGGTATAAAAAAAATTAAAACTTCAAAATATGACCAGATATACTAATTATCTGTAAAAATTAAGTAGGAGGATATCAAATAAGTGAGCCTTCGAATAAGGGCGATAAATAAACGAACTCAGATATATGAAAACCAACAACTGTTGATTTGTTTGTCCACTTTTATATCAATGTGTATTATGTTCCTGAATTAATTTCGTTTGTTTTGAGTTATTTCATCCTCTCATTTATTGAGACATTGGTTCACTATAACCAGGATAATTTCCAATCCTGCCTTTCTTTGTCATTCAAGAACATTGTTTTAGGGATTCATCTACTATTTATATCCTACAGATAATTGAAAAAATTTGCTCTTTTCAGTTTCACTAGTTATAATGGCGCCATAGATCTAACGCTACGCTACGCACCGTAATTTTTTATATTGTTTTCTCATTATTCCATATGCCAGCTTCAGTACTCTCGCGAATATTATTATTCCAGTTTCAACCTCAAGAAAAAGGCTACTGCAACCAAAATTTTTCGTTATTTTCTCTAATAAATTTCAGCAATCCATTTTAAGAAATTCATGACGGAAGAAAGTAACTTTTTTATTCGGTTTTTCGAAGTTTTCCATGAGCTATATGGATGTGTAGAGGATGTTTCATTAAAATGAAATTACCTGAGCCTGAAACAAAGAACAGTTTACATTGACGAATATAATAGACAGATAGAAAAGAAGTCAACGTTCATACTTAATTATCGAAATCTCATTTCTCTTGACAAATACAATGGGGATTTATCTGTAAAAAAAACCAGAACAATATCATGGAAATCAAAAAAGTGCCATAACTGATCTACGGGACTACTATTTCTTGATAAGCAAAAAAAAACCTTATTCAAAACCATTGACGTATTGAAATATACAGTAAAATATTTGTTACTTTGACTAGGTGACAGGTACAGAATAACACAGGTACAGTATAACCAATACAATAAACCATCCCTCAACGTTTCCGCCCGCAACGGACCGATTTGGTCATAATTACTACCTGCGAAAACAAGGAATTGTATAGCAGGAACTTTGAAGTATTTTGAAATAAGATATTTGATTGTTGATGCATTTTTCGGAAATATTGCAATTAATTATCGATTTATGTTCGAACCCCAGCATCTCAAAATAGAACTTTTTTCTATAAAACGGCCTTTTCAAAATCATTTTGAATATTTTCGATAGCCGGATCAGCATAGAAATCATAAAATATCTAATCTAAACAGCAAATGAAGTTGGACGGCCAAAAACTTGCATAAGTATGACTATGTCTAATTTCGACATTATTTTGGCGATATTTTATTTTCACTTTACTGAATGTCACTTGCAATGGTTATTTTTTTTTTTAATATCTTCTTTTCGTACTGGGCGTGAATATAATTTCCGATTTTCGTCTTAAATTTTGGAGATAGTGAGGCCTTACAAATGTTTTAGTGTGACTTTCGGACTAATATCAAGTTATTTCCGTATAATTCCCCATTTTGAAAAACGATAGCAGAATATTCCGTTTCCAGGAATACCTTGTCAATTTTGGGCATAGTAAGGATAAGCTGGATCATAATTCGACTTAAATAGAGGTTTTCATTCAAACAAATTTTTTTCGATGAAAGTACGAAACGAAAGAATTTTTTGGTGGATATGCTGTTAAAAATACATTAAGACTTCGACAACAATTCCTGAATGTTGCACCATTCTATCGTTAAAGCATACTGAAAGTTGGAAATCTTGGAAAATTCAATGTCATGTCACCAGAGTCACATGTTACTCGATGGGGAATCCATGCCGTTTTTTAAGAAACCAAGTTTTTAGCTCTTATAATATGAGAATATTTCATTTTAATTATTTATTTATTTATTTATTAATTTATTTATTTATTTATTTATTTATTTATTCATTATTATATACTCAAAATTTTTCGGTTTTCCGGTTAAGACATTGAAAATGAAATTCATGAAGTAGATAGTAGTGCTCCGTATAATTAGGGTGAAAATAAAAAATAACGATTCTGTACTTATCGATACAGATAATGACTATCTGGATAAGCAAGTATTGAAGCGCATTAGTATTTCAATTCTTAAGTTTGTTTCAAATCTCGCTACTCCAAACAATATTTCAAAATTAATAATTTCTAGAGAATTCTTTTTCATCATTTACATTCACGTTGTAGATGGTATACACGTTTTTCCTGAGGAAATAAAACTATAGAAAGAATGTCCCTGAATAGATTTAACGACTCTGATGTATATGCAGAAATCCATGTAGGTTGCTATATATAAGTACAGAATCGTTATTTTTTGTTTTCACCCTAATTATACGAAGCACTACTATCTACTTCATGAATTTCATTTTCAAGGTCTTAACCGGGAAACCGAAAAGTTTTGAGTATATAATAATAATAATAATAGCTCCAACAGAGCTTAATCCTTTTGATATCTGAGATATCTGGGATAAGTGAATTTTCCTCTGGAGAGGAGTGTGAAAGCCGCAAGGCTAAAGTCATAATAATGTCTGGCCTGCCTGGCAGCTATCTGGTAGATGGCCTGCCAGGTAGCCATCGTAACGACGTAGACGGTGCAGCCAGCCACGCCTGCTGTCCGCAGTCCCATTCCTTCTTCCTCTCTCTTTCACATCCTTCATAGGGGTGCTCTTTCTGCTCTCATTTCTCTACCCCTCACCCAAACCGAGAAAGGGGAGCACAAACCCATGGAAATGGTGATTACGAGAAGCCTCGGAAACAAGTCGCTGCCTGGGGATCGTCAGGGCATGTCTGGAGCCGGCGCTGGACATGACAGCATGCGGGACGTCGGTGGCAGGATGTTGAGGAAGCGGGCTCCTGCTGCAAAACAAGCTACAGCTCCAAAGCAACAACAGCAACCAACGAGTCCAATTCAATTGCCGACTCGAACCGCTGAAGGTGCTGCGCAGGATATTCAGCCAGTGCTCACCCAAGCGGGGTTAGTGAGAAAGCGCATGAAGTGGACAACGTCCATGAATGAAACTATTGTGCGCATATATAACTCCATCACGGGACTAGGGCAGAACACGAACAACTATAGGAAAAGGCTCCATGAGGAATTCTGCATTGCCTACCCAAATGTCAATGTCACTGAACAACGAGTGGCAGACCAGTACCGCGTAATTCTGAGAAATGAACTAGTACCAACGGCCCGAATCGACGCAATTAAACGAGAACTTCAGCGTCCGCTAGCAATGGAGAATAACACCAACACCTCTGATGAAGTTCACATACCTGGGCAACAACACCCAGAAGACATTGATACTGAAAGTCCTTCTTGCAAAGCAAATGAGCCTGAACACCAGGACGATAGGGAAGAGCTTCACCGACAAGTTGACTCTGACATGAGGAGATACTTTGCCGAACTGGAAGGAACAGATCCTCTTCATCGAGTAGCACCTCCACGACTCAATACATCCAAAAAACTGTCACTTATAATCGACATCTTGAATAAGGACGTTTTACCTGAATACCTACAGAACGGAAGTTCATTGGAATATCTGCATCTAGTTTTTCACTGTGCAGCGCTGACGACAGCGAAAACCATGGGGGCAAAAATTCGCCGAACGAACAACGATGGTCCAAAATTACACAAATTACAAGCGCCAGCCTGGCAGAAACGTCTTCAACACAAAACAGAAAGGCTAAGAAGAGACATTGGACGACTGACGGAGTACTTGAACGGGAATCGAGGAAGAAAGGTTGTGAAAGCTGCCAAAGAGATCATGGATAGGAACAGGACACACACAGAACGAGAGACGGAGAATGCTACAGCTCACCATTGCCTCGACACTCTGAAGCAAAAATTAAGTCTGTATGCAGAACGCTTGAGGAGATATAAAAGCAATTATAGCCGGAAAAGAGACAATAATTCATTCGAAAAGTCGGAAGAATCTTTCTACCGGTCACTCACATCGTCGGATGGAGAAAATGGAAAGTTACCACCAAAGGAAGCCATTGAACAATTCTGGACCGAACAATTATCAACAAAACCTCAGTTCAATGGAGATACCGGATGGATTGAAGATGAAAAATCTGAAGCTATAAAATATGAGACGATGCAGCATGACATGATCACGATTGAAGAAGTAAAATCAGCTCTCAGAGGACTGCACAACTGGAAAGCACCTGGGCCTGATGGATTACAGAACTTCTGGATCAAGAAACTTTGGATCATGCATGACAAATTGACCTCCGCAATAAATGATGTCATTGAAAATCCTGAAAGAATGCCAGTATTCCTTACACATGGCACAACATACCTGTTACCTAAAGACCAAAGGAATACAGAAGACCCATCCAAGTACCGACCGATCACATGTCTTCCAACGATGTACAAATTAATCACATCGTGCATATCGAACCGAATTCACAACCATTGCGAAAGAAATAACATCATCGCCATGCAACAGGAAGGATGCACCAAAGACAGCCGAGGGTGCAAAGAACAACCAATAATAGATTCAGTTATCTGCAATCAAGCGTTCTCCAAGCGAAGGAATCTTTACGCTGCCTACATAGACTACAAAAAAGCATTCGATTCTATACCTCACGAATGACGATCTTGAAGATTTACAAGGTGGATCCCAATATTGTTAAGTTCCTGAAAAACGCCATGTCAACCTGGCGTACTAGTCTTCAAATAAAAGCAGCAGATTGCTCCATTACAACAGGACCTATTCCAATAAGACGCGGAATTTTCCAAGGAGACTCGCTGAGCCCTCTGTGGTTCTGCATGGCCCTGAATCCCTTGTCTCATAGATTGAATTCTACGGACTACGGATTTTCCATCATGAGCGGAAGTAGAACTATGATGAAACTGAATCATCTCCTTTACATGGACGACTTGAAACTCTTCGCATCTACCAAAAAACAAATGCAACTGATGCTGAAAATGGTGGAAGGATTCTCGGAAGACATCAAAATGAAGGTTGGACTTGAAAAATGTCGACTGCTTAACATAACGAGAGGGAAAATAGAAGATGGTTCGTTCAAACTCAAGGAAGGTGCAGAAATTGAAGCATTAAAGGAAGGAGACACATACAAGTATCTAGGCATAAAACAGGCAAGAAAAATCAATCAGACTCAGATGAAGAAAGAATTAGCGGAGGAGTTCACCCGAAGATTGAGGAGGATAATGAGAACTGGTCTTAACAGCAAGAATCTGATAAAAGCGATTAACACCTACGCTTGCTCGGCGCTGAGCTATTCATTTGGTATTATCTCTTGGACGACCACCGATTTAGCAGCTTTACAGAGAAAAATAAGGACGATGCTGACTAAACACAATAAACATCACCCAAAAAGCTCAATAGAACGGACCGAGCTGCCACGACATCTTGGGGGTAGAGGAATTGTTGATTTGTCCAACCGTATGTCCCAGGAAATTGAAGGACTTCGAAAATATTTCTTGAGCAAGGCAGCTTCGTCAGAACTCCATCGAGTAGTTTGTGTTGCTGATAGTTCTACACTATTAAAGCTACAACAGGATCACTTGGAAACAGTCGAACACTCTGCAGAAAGTAAAATGCAGAAACTGATTGGCAAACCTTTGCATGGGAGGCACCAGAACGAGGTCAACCATGATTACTTCGACATATCTGCGTCGAACTTCTGGTTGACTTCCGGAAGGTTGTTTCCTGAAACAGAGGGCTTCATGCTCGCCATCCAGGATCAGGTGATTCCAACAAGAAATTACATGAAGTACATCGCCAAGGATGCCTCAGTGGCGAACGATAGCTGTCGTTATGGCTGTGAGACACATGAAACTATCCAGCACATCACCGGGGGATGTCAGAAGTTCGCGGGCACGGAGTACAAAAATAGACATGATGCTGTTGCCAAGATTCTTCACCAAGAATTGGCACTAAAACACCTTCTAACTTCGAAAAAGGTTCCTTATTACAATTACCATCCGGATGCTGTGCTGGAAAACGACCATCACAAGCTCTACTGGGATCGCACGGTTCTCACAGACCGAAAAATAACCCACAATAGACCAGACCTCATATTGCTCAATAAGGATGAGGACAGAGCACTATTCATCGACGTGGCAATTCCAAATAATAACAATCTTCTAGATAGGCACACTGAAAAAATTTCAAAATACAGAGATCTCGAGGAACAGACCAGAAGACAGTGGAAGCTGAAAGATATCAAGACCATCCCTATTGTCATTTCATCTACAGGCCTGATACCGAAGAAACTACTAGAGAACTTGAGGAAACTTCAGTTGGACGAAAATATCTATAGAGTCATGCAGAAGGCGGTACTGCTCGGAACGGCGAGAACTGTACGCAAGTACATGGGGAATGCAGAGGAACACCGTCTGCGCCGACAGGAAGTGCGGGTGGAGCAGGAATCCAGCCTACAGCAGGGAGGCGAGGAGCGACCCGGACCCGACCACCACCACGAGCCCGACAACCTGGAAAGGGCTCCAACAGAGTTTAATCCTTTTGATATCTGAGATATCTGGGATAAGTGAATTTTCCTCTGGAAAGGAGTGTGAAAGCCGCAAGGCTAAAGTCATAATAATAAAGGTCTTTATTCAATTTCATGAATTAGAAATAATCAATCAAATACAATATGAGGTTAGTTAGATCTTGACGTTTTAGTTTAGTTTTCCGTGCTCACAGAATTTTGAAGGTTAGACAGCGTCAGATGAGTTTTCTATGTGATTAGCCATTTTGTAAGTTTGGAGGTATCCATCAGGAATTTCTGGAGTTTTCGATAATTAAAATCGTTCATTTGTGGGATTAATCTTCGGATATCTGTGTGATCTCCTGCCGAACTGGTTTATTTGGATTCTATATTGGCGTATCTCCTTAAGGAGGATTGATCGAGAGTTTTCTTCGCTGTGTCACGTGAAGTTTTTCTTCATAAAGGTATGTTCGTCGTACGTTGTTCGGCAAATTCCTTATTGTGTGTTATTTTCTCTCCATTACCAGCTATTGCCGTGAAATTCGTTGATTGGAAGCATTAGTTGAGAGCATCCTACGTTGATTGTGATAGAACCGAGGTTCTGGTTGTCTAATTGCATATTCGAGCTTGGAAAGATTTGGTCGATTCACGTTAGATTTGAATAGTTCCCCCCGAAGAACTGGGTATGTATAAAGCCATCTTTTGTGATACAATGTTTGTCACTCATTCTTCCTTATATGGTGAGGATTAAGTTCTTACGTTCTTTCGTATCGACAGGGTCCTAGTGTAGGGAGACATCTCCTAGTGTAGGAAGGCATATCCTAGTGTAGGGAGACATATACTAGTGTAGGGAGACATATCGTAGTATAAAGAGGAAGTCCCTGAAATCATCGTGTAGGGAAGAAGTCCTATAAATCCTAGTATAGTCACAGTCCGAGTCGAGCCTTCTAGAACTACTCGTGAAATCCAGTCCAAGTGGAGCTGTTACAACAGAAACCTTGTAGAATTTCATAACGAAGAGACCATCTTCCCCATTCAGGAGCGGAGAGAGCACTCTCAGGACACGCAAGTGTATTATAGAAGTTGAATATCGTATTATATTGTTGCTTTCCTTAACGACAACGGTTTATATTGTAAAACCTTAATGTATTGCTATTATTATCACATTCTATTGCTTGTGGAGTGAGATATAGATTAATTTAGTTAGAGCATGTCACTCTGGTGACGTTGATAATTCTGTGCAGTTAAATTGAACGTTAATTAGTGTTACTGGTACATTTGGGAGTTCTGAAGAACTTCGCGCTGCGCCTGAGCTCAAGCGACGCGATTTCGGTTGATTTTATAAAGGCCATCCCTTTTGAAGTATTACAATTATTATTAGACACCACACACCCTCCTTGGCGTTCAATACCACTATAGCCATACAAGTAGGCCCGTGTATTTTCTTTGCTGCCTGAATAAACCGTTCGTCAGTACAACTCTTTTGGTTGATTTGGGGTTGTTGCTGTTCCTAAGGGTATTTACTGGGGAAATAAATCTACCTGGCGCCCTACTTCTCTTTTGTCGGTTCCTTACATTGAACCCACCCCATCTTCACTGAGTGAGCCGTGGATACCCTCGCTTGGCAGCCCGGGTATTTCTTGCATTTCGGTGTGACGAAAGGTCTCAAATTGGCGCCCAACGTGGGGCCTACAATCAATAACTTCGTGACTTGTCGTGGTGATTATTTTAGTTTTGTTGCTTCTTCTTCTTTCAGATACAGTTCTTCCGCGTTGTGAGGTTAGGTATAGTAATTTTGTTGAGTATCGATTTAAGTATGGAGGGCCGTATGGATGTAGGTCGTCTTGATAAAGATGAGTTAGGGTATGAGTTGGCAATTAGAGGCGTAGACGATGTAACTACGGTTGTCGAGGTGAGGAAAAGTCTTCGGGGCTATTTAAGGTTAGAACGATCGGGAATTGAAACCAAATACCCACCGTATCCATTTAAGTTCGCCGATGACTCGGGAGTAATCGGAGGTACGATATCGGTCCTTCAAAGAGAGGTATCAGAATTTTCGGGTGATGAGAGGAGTTCATCTTTCTCAAACTGTCTTCTCGTTTGGTGCATTTATTTAAGCGGGCTGAACGTTCTCAAGCACTCTCTGAGACAGAACAAGTTCTCAGGTCGGGATATTTGGCGCAGATTATTGGGCTAGAGTCGGAGTTACGTGCGCGCGCCAGGAAATATCGAAGATTTTCGTTGCAGGCACAAACCCCTTTGGAGTTGAGCACTTTGATGGCCTCGGTTGATGCATCGGATTCAGCTTCGGAATCTGGGTCGGATGTTGATATAGATAGTGACATCGCTCACCAATCCGCGGCTCCGGTTGCCGTCCATAATTGTAGGGCCCCTTCTGTATCGGTGGCTAAGTGGAGTATCACTAAATTCAGTGGGAATAATGATAGGTGCTCTCTGAGCTCCTTCCTAGAAAATGTGGAGGAATTGTGCATTTCACGGAACGTTACTAAAGAGCAGTTGTTTTCGTCTGCTAGCGATCTTTTTGAAGGTAAGGCTCTTATCTGGTTCAGATCGGTTCGGGCCACCGTATCAACCTGGTCTCAATTAGTGGAGGAATTACGGAAACAGTTTTTACCCCCCAATTATAACGAGAAACTTTTCGATGAAATTAAGCGCCGAACTCAAGGTCCTGACGAGAACATAGGTTTGTACCTTGCCATGATGGATAACCTGTTCAAGCGCCTCACTGTCCCTGTTAATGACGATGTCCGACTGAAGATCCTTCTCCGTAATCTTTCCCCTTGCTATCAGAGTCAGATAGGTTTGACCAACATAACCTCAATCTCGCAACTTCTGGATATCGGAAGACAACTGGAGGCTCGCAAAGAGTCAATTGAATCATATGTCCCCCCTCCACGAAATAGAAGCTCTTTGGTAGAGCCAGATCTGGCTTACGTATATGCCGAAACCCCCTCCTCCTCTTCTCCTCAGGTGAATGCAGTTTTGACCTGTTGGAATTGCCGGCAGCCTGGTCATGCCGCTAGGGACTGCCGCTCGGCGAGGAAGAAGTATTGCTTCCGCTGCGGTCGTCCAGATTTCACTGTTCGGACTTGTCCGGGGTGTAAGCCGTCGGAAAACTGATGGGGAAGACCTCTCATGGCAGTACGTGTGCCTTCCCTCAATCGACTGCCAGTGTTCGTTTGCCTCGACGTCAGAAAGCCATCCTAGATTATGTGTTGGCGCATGCGCATAATGATGAACGTCCATATTTGTCTGTTTCGGTTCTTGATGTTGAATTCTTAGGTTTATTAGATTCGGGTGCTTCGAGCACGATTATAGGAGGTCCAGGATGGGATATATTGAAAAAGTTGAAGCTTAAGATCAATTCTGATAATGTTGCTTCTTGTAGGGTCGCTAATGGTCAAAGTTGTCCAAGTATCGGTTCGGTTGATCTGCCAATTAAGCTTGAGAATCGGGTTAGGATGATTTTAGCCTTGGTGGTTCCAGATTTGCCGCACACCTTGATTTTGGGCGTTGATTTCTGGAGGAAGTTTGGTATCGTACCGGATCTTCATGGAGGGAACTGGGTCTTCCGGCATGATGCTGATGTGTCTGTGGGTGCAATTGCCTCGGAGGAACATCTGACGCCCGACCAGACCAGAATTTTGAATAAGGTTGTGCAGGAGGCTTTCAGGGACATGGGTGACGAGTTGGGGTGTACTAATTTGGTGGAGCATGAGATAAAAACTTCTTGTCGTCCCATCAAACAGAGGTATTATCCGGTTAGTCCGGTGATGCAGGGTCATATTGATGCTGAGTTGGATAAATTGCTCGAGCAAGGTATTGTCGAGCCCTCGACCAGCCCCTGGTCATCTCCCATTCTTCTCGTGAAAAAGAAGGATGGCTCGTACCGGTTCTGCGTCGATTACCGGAAACTAAACGCGGTTACGGAAAAAGATGCGTATCCCCTCCCCTATATAAATGCCACTTTGGATCGACTTCGCAATGCCAAGTTCCTATCGTCAATGGACATCAAGTCGGCATATTTTCAGGTGCCCCTGGAGGAATCTTCTCGCCCTCTGACTGCCTAGTCACATGGTGTTCCCTACACGATGATTTCAGGGACTTCCTCTTTATACTACGATATGTCTCCCTACACTAGTATATGTCTCCCTACACTAGGATATCCCTCCCGGGGTGTAAGGGGGAAGGATGCGTTTTATAGCCTCTCCTCTCAAATGCCAACCTCACCTACTCGCGGTGCACCCTGTTCTTACGAACGAGGCTCTGGCGACCGAACATGAGCGGTATAACTCTGTTTCCCACAATTACGTAGCCTAAACATTGGCTTGAGCAGGAAATGGCTCTCTGAGTTGCTCAAGTTACGTCTCAGACCTTGTCGTCTCAGGATACCTGTGCCACAAGATTATCTAGTCGTAGCCGCAACCAAAGTTGCACTGACAGCGTTACCAGTGCAGCTTTTGAACACCTTCTAACGCAGCTCCTACAAAAAGATGGATCAGTCGAACAGGACAAAATTCGTATCCGGAGGTAAAATACCCTCCCATTCGGATCTCCGGGGGAGGGTGCCTGAGCGAGTGAATCATCGAACAAACACCAATGAAAAGCACATAGCTTTTGCAGCATGGAACGTCAGAACCTTGATTGACAACCCCAAGGCCGACCGACCAGAGAGGCGTACTGCCCTAATCGATAAGGAACTGCAACGAACATCCATTGCAATAGTTGCTTTAAGCGAAACACGCTTTTCGGACGAAGGTAGCTTGGTAGAACAAGCGTATACTTTTTTCTGGAAAGGCTTGCCGGAAGGCGAAATCAGACAACATGGCGTAGGCTTTGCCATTAGAAACGACCTGGCCGCCAAACTTACCGAAAATCCAGCTGGTATCTCAGAACGTTTAATGACCCTACGTTTTTCTGCAGCGAATAACACGTTTGTGAACATCATTGCAGTATACGCACCCACTTTGAACTCCTCTGACAACTTAAAGGACACTTTTTACGAAACACTCGTTGCTACATTAAGTAAAATCCCAAAACGGGAACGAATTATTCTCCTTGGAGACTTCAACGCTAGAGTGGGCAGAGGTCAAGACTCAGAACTATGGCCGGGAATAATAGGGAAACACGGCATAGACAGCATTAATTCGAATGGAGAACGTCTGCTGGCTCTTTGTGCAGAACACAATCTGTGTATAACGAACACCTATTTTATTACGAGACCCAATTCAAGGGGGACCTGGCGCCACCCGCGCTCAGGGCATTGGCATACCCTCGACTATGTGATCGTGAGAAGGAAAGATCTGAAAGAGGTGTTGGTCACTAAACCCAGAGCAGATCTGGAGTGCTGGACTGATCATAGGCTGGTAATCTCGAGAATGAAAATCTCAATGCGCCCAAAATACCAACGCAAGCCGAAGTATCTAAGAGAGCGCCTTCAAATATCCAAACTACAAAACCCTTCTACAAAGGACAGATTCACAGCTGCCGTCAAAGATAGCCTAACACCACCGGATTATAACGACGACATTGAGACTCATTGGCTCCGTTTCAAGTCATCCCTTACAAATACAGCGAAAGAAATACTGGGCACAGAACGCTCCCGAAAATCCCCAGACTGGTTTGCCGACAGCGAAACTCATATCGCACCCCTTTTGGACGCAAAACACAAAGCGATGAAAACCGCAATTAACAAGCCTGGCGATATTGCAGCCCAAATAGGTTTCATAAACATAAAACGCGAGGTCCGTCAAGAAATAAGAAAAATCAAGGACAGCTGGTGGAAAGAAAAAGCTAGGGAAATACAAGCTTACGCCGATAACCATGACTACAGGCGTTTTTTCGAAGCTATTAAAACTGTTTACGGTCCAAGCAGAAAAGCTAGCTTTCCTATAAGAGATGCTCATGGAGCTATTTTAACTGATGATAGAAAAATTCTCGAAAGATGGAAGGAGCATTACTCACAGGTCTTGAATCAAAATAACGACTCGGATTTATCCATTTTAGACCTGCTCCCCGCGTATAGTCCGATGGCATCGCTTGATGACGAAATCTCAATGTCGGAAATCATAAGCGCGATAAAAAAAAATATGAAAAATGATAAGTCACCTGGTCTAGACGGCATTCCGGCGGAGATATTCAAAGCCTTGGATGAGGACATTGTCAATAGTCTCCTAATACTATTCCGCAAGATCTGGGAACAGGGAGATGTGCCACAAGACTTCAGAGACGCTTTAGTTATCAACCTCTATAAGAACAAAGGCGATACGTCGAATTGCAACAATTACAGGGGCATATCGTTGCTTAATGTGGCCGGTAAAATTCTCTCGAAGATTATGGCTAATCGTCTGATTCCACTCTTAGAGAGGCTTTTACCTGAATCCCAGTGCGGCTTTCGACCAAATCGAGGTACGGTGGACCTAATTTTTACACTGCGACAGCTACAAGAAAAGGCCCGTGAACAACAATCAAGGATTTATACAGCCTTCATCGATTTAAGCAAGGCATTCGACTCGGTGAATCGGAGAGCGCTATGGAAAATCATGGCACGTCTAGGAGTACCCGAAAAATTCCTAGCAGTGTGTAAAAGCCTTCATACCAACAACACCGCTAGAATACAGCATAATGGCTCTACAACCGACCATTTCTCAACCAACTCTGGAATAAAACAAGGCTGCGTATTAGCGCCTTTACTGTTCAATATTTTCGCCATAGCTGTATCGATAATTGCTGACATGAGCATGCCCGTAAGAGGTGTTGGGATAAGATTCAGATTTGATGGGGGCCTGTTTAACCTGAAGCGCCTCAGAGCAAAAACCCGTACCAAGTTTATCACGGAACTTCAATATGCAGACGACTGTTCACTCATCGCTAGCAGCTCAGAGGATCTACAGATAATGATGGACGCCTATAAACATATATACGAAGCTTTAGGCCTTAAACTCAATATTGACAAGACCAAAATCCTGGTAAGTCCGCCAGAAAGCCTTCAAACAGATATCAGCCTGGACAATGAAACTCTAGAACAGGTCGAGCAGTTCAAATACTTGGGAAGCTTCATAAATACTAGGGCTAACCTTGACACGGAAATACACAACCGTATCAATTCGGCATCACGGGCATTCTGGAAGCTGAAGGACAGAGTGTTCCAAAATCACGACCTCAATCTGAAGACCAAGACAGCTGTTTACAGAGCAGTGGTCCTCCCAACGCTTCTTTACGGAAGCGAAAGCTGGACTCCCTACAGGCGACATATTAAACAGCTTGAACAGACGCAGCAACGTCATCTAAGACAGATAATGCACATCAGATGGTTCCACAAAGTTTCGAATGCAGAAGTCTTGCAGCGCGCGAGTTGTACAACAATGGAGACTCAAGTAACGAGGGCCCGACTCAGATGGAGCGGCCACATTCTGAGGATGCAAGACACAAGACTCCCCAAAATAGCTCTATACGGCGAACTCACTGAGGGAGCCCGGAAACCAGGGGGCCAGTATAAGCGGTTTAAGGATACACTACATCAATCCCTAAAATCAGTTAATGCTAATCATAACTGGGAACAACTAGCGTTATACAGATCACAGTGGAGGTCTTTGGTCCACAGTTATAATCGAGAATCGAGAAGGATACAGCGGCGGCCAGATCTGGTTGGAGACTATCCATGCCCTGAGTGTGGAAGGATCTGCAGGTCACGGTTGGGTCTCTTTAGTCACAGGAGGGCACACAGTCGCAACTAGCACTAAGAAGTTACTAGTCTTGTAACGATACTTGATTGTTTTTAATAAAAATCAAGCCTCGTTTTAAATATCCGTTTCCCTGAATTTTCCAGTTGAAACAATGCAACACCGTCTGATGGAGATTTCAGTTTCAATATAGTTATTCCGTTTCATTTTGGAAATATTTTTCAGAATTCTGATTATTAAATTCAAATTCCGTATAATTGAAATTTCCATCAATAATCCGCCGTAAGAATCCAAAATAAAGAAAAAGTGTCTTTCTGCATTCGGCGTTGTTTTTCCGTCCACAAAAACACACCGAATTCAGTATAAAACATCGTGGATTGCAGATAACGACAGTTTCTTTTACCGATAAAGAGATAACCGCCACCGAGAATATTTCTTCTGGGGAGAATATTCGAGAATTCCGAATTTGGAGTGCAATTTTGATCACGTGACCGTCCACATGTTGGAGAGTTAATAAATAGGACCGCACCACCAGACGAGAATTAATTCATGATTATTCATTCGGTAGTCATCCTGCGATTCTGTTTTCAGTCTTGATTCGGTAGTGATTCTTTTCTTGATTTCTTCGTGATTCTTTAATTCATTTCCGCTTTAATTAAGTCTGTCTTCGTATTAAAGTTTTCCTTTGCTTTTCTTTATTTTTTTTTTGCTAAGTGGTGGTGTGACCGTACCGGAACAAACTGTAAGTCTCTTCTTGATAACGCATACTTCGTGATTCAAAGTTGCATTCTTTTATTTGTTAAATTGTGTTAATCCTTGTTGTTAATCCTCCTGTTTAACGCAGACTTCTGTCGCCTGGTTCTCTGGTGAACCAAGACCAGTCGACGGAAATCTCGAAGTTTTTCTACTGGTAATGCTTGGCGTGTGACACCCAAGGTTGCCACAGAAAGACCACAGTAACCTATCCCGTCCTACCCCATTTGTGTTCCGTTTGGACTTCCCGTTTAACGCAGACTTCTGTCGCCTGGCTATCTGGTGACGGAAACCAATCGGCAGAAGTCTCGAAGTTTTTCTACTGGTAATGCTTGGCGTGTGACACCCAAGGTTGCCACAGAAAGACCGCAGTAACTTATACCTACTACCCCTGTTGTGTTCCGTGTAGATCTCCCGTTTACCGCAGACTTCTCTCGCCTGGCTATCTGGTGACAGAAACCAATCGGCAGAAGTCTCGAAGTTTTTCTGCTGGTAATGCTTGGCGTGTACACCCAAGGTTGCCACGGAGAGACCACGATAAACTACCCCGTTATCCTGTAAATTGTTGCATGGTGTTTCACCTGCATCAGCCCCGTCCCGTTTATTAAATAGTTTCAAATTCTGATTGGCCTGTACACTGAAAATCACTGGAAGTGCTCGGGATCAAACCCATTGCTAAATTAACCGATTACAGAGACTTGGATCTTTCTGAGACACCTGGTTGCTGTAAATTTTGTATAAACCCCGTACATCCGTCATTGTCTCGGAAGGAATCAAAGTAACTGCTATTAATTGTTTGCTTTCTTTAATACCTGATAGTTTGACTGAATATAGTTGATTTGAATATTCTTTGATTCATTGATTTCACTTTCTGATCACCGTGACAAGTTATTACATTTCTGTTTTCCTTAATTTTGAAATTGGTCATCAGCTGAATATATTTCTTGACTTGGAAATAACTGTACGGTTCACTGTAAGTTAGATTGTTGTAATAAATTCGGTTTTAAAGCACTTGTTATCGCTACCACCTTAGATAAACCCGAACTCTGTCTCCGACTAGTAGGTACCTGGGTGGGTTTGCTATTTCTCCCTATTGAAAGAATAGCTGGCGCTCGAGATTAAACCCTTTTTCCCGACCAAACCCGTTACAAAATTGACGCCCGAGCGTTGGGACTCTTAAAACCGGGTTCAGTTTTGGAATAACTTTTTTTTATCTAACCGAGGAGAATAGTTTTGAACGGTGAACCATACAAACCAATGTATTCAGCTGTTGACTTGCAAGAAATATTTTATCCGGCTTATATTTCTGAAATATAATTTATTTAGATCAGTTGGGTGACCGATTTGCTGATTGCGTTGAGTTAACCTATCTTGAGTTATAATAGAACATCACTGGTAACCTTAAACAGAACCGAACAGTTAACCAGCTATTTCTGATAACCGCACAATATTGAATTGACTTATGATTTTCACACGCTTATGATTTTCACTTGAATAATAAAACTGACTGTGTTTTCTTTTCCCTTTCCCCATTTGATTTATTTGCTGGTTGACAAGTGTTCATTATAACTCTGATAGTTTATTGTGATTATAACCGCATTGGACTTGTTGTTTCTCTGATTATTTTATTTGAAACCGTTGATACACTGTTGGTGAATTATTCCCTTTGAATTAGGTGAGCTTGAACTGAAAATAACTTCAGAAAGGTAAAACTGTAAGTGAACCTGAACCGATATAATTTTCTTGGCTGTTAAAACCGATAGTGGACTTGGTCTGAAATATTTTGTTGACAGGTAACCTATTCCTTCGAACAAGTGTTAGGTTAACAGTGAGCTGTCAAGTGACCGATAAATAGTGAGTTATAGAATAATAGGTGCTTCCTCGATTGGACATTGATTATTAATCCGGGTTTCAGTGAATTTTGTTGAGTTAATTATTCATCCGGGCCTCAGTGAATTTTATTGAATTAATTATCCATCCCGACTTTAGTATTCATCCGGACTTCAGTGAATTTTATTGAGTTAAGTATTCATCCGGGTCTCAGTGAATTTTATTGAATTAATTATCCATCCGGACTTCAGTAAATTTTTGAATTGATTATTCATCCGGACTTCAGTGAATTTTATTGAGTTGATTGTTCATCCAGGCCTTGGTGAATTTTGTTGAATTAATTATCCATCCGGACTTTAGTAAATTTTTTTTTTTGAATTGATTATTCATCCGAGCTTAAGTGAATTTTATTTAGTTAGTTGTTCATCCGGGCTTTAGTGATAGTGATATTTAATCGTACTTAGTGATACTGAAACATTATAACCAGTGTTGAATTATTCCGTGTGTTAGCTTTGAACTTTAACTTTACATTATTTCATACCGGGCATCGAACTTATTGAGTGTGAGTTACTGGATCGTGAGTCGGGTGGCAAGATAGTTGAACTAGATGTCATTGAACATGGATGTGAACAGGCTGCTCAGTGATGAATTGACTTATGAACTAGAACTGAGAGGACAGTCAATACCAAGCACTGTGATGACAAAGCGGAGTCTACTACGACAAGTGTTACAGTCAGACATACCGCTACAGCCTTGCACATCAATGAACCCCACACTGGATATCGACATTTGCCAAAATAAACTCACCGATCTAGTGGAAGCACTTCAGAATTTCAATCACGCTAATGCGACTAACGAATTTTCGCGAATATTCACAAGATTAACACACATTCAGGGAAGACTGAAATTTATTGTCACTTCCGATGAAGCACAATTACAACTGATCAAACAACTGAAGGCGACTACAACTAAGGCCTTGGAGACGCTGGAGCAACTGAGTAGTAGCAACACCCGTGGACAGCCATCCAGTCAGCAGGAACGGTCCCTCTTGGATGTGGAGGTTCCCAGTTCACCTGGGATGTCCCCGATCCGACCGGAAAGAGCTGAAACATCCCTGATTGATCTTGGAGATGGGGTCAATCTTCCGATAGCTGCTGATGTCTTACATACTGGTACACCTGTAAGGAATAAAACATTAGAACATGTCATGAACGAGACAAGGCGGACATGTACAGCATTACTGCGGCAGTTGCCGGCAATACCTGTCACACAGTCACAGGACTGTGGGACAGCATCACCTGAAGATCCGACACTAAGAAGATGGATTAATTCTACCCGCAGAGTGTCTTTTCCACACTTACCTGCATCTTGTGTGAGCTCTGGCAGGACCATGACCAGAGAGAGAGTACCATTGGAACCGGAACCTCGACCGTCACCGATGCCAACCATTCCTGTCCACAAATGGAATATTTCATTTGGTGGCACAGGTAGTGTGAGCGGCTTCATCGTGGAGGTGGAGAGATTGGCCGAATCTCGTAAGGTGCCCCTAGAACAAGTGTTCGAGTCAGTTTATGAGCTACTGCGGAAGGATGCCAGGGATTGGTTCATCCCCAGGAGGGGTACATTCAGGAACTGGCAGGATTTCAAGGAGCAACTTAAGGAAGCATTTTTACCGGTGAACTATGAGGAGAACCTGTTGGAAGAAATAAAAAGGAGAACGCAGGGTCCTGATGAAAAGCTGCTGATGTACGTCACTCGAATGCAGAATTTGTTCCAGAAGCTAACATACAGTAGACCAACCGAATCGGAACAAATCCGAATCATCAGGCAGAGGCTACTACCGACCCTACAACAGGCCTTAGCATTCCAGGAGACTAACACCTACGATGAGCTCCTGCGAAAAGGAAAGGTTTTCGAGTTAGTACAGTGGCAAATGAGCCAGTACACCAGGCCACCGTCGAAACCAGGTCTTCTTGACGAGCCCCACCTGACGTATCGTCCGTCCCAACAAAACCGACAACAGGCCAGTTCACTGAATCGCACTGAGAATCTCATTCGCAATGAGCCTCAGAAGGCCCACTCCAATACCATCGGAACCAACCGACCCTGAACCAACCTCTCCCAGAGCAGACTTAACATCGTCTTCATTAATGGGCACAAAATCGAACACACTACCTGGTGGAGAACATGAGCTTAACTTCATCAATGTATTTGTCTTAATACTTTCATTAATCCTAGTACCAGAATTCGCAAAATGCCGGGCAAGCAGAGAGGGATCAAAATTTGCACAAGGTGGGCTGTGCCTCTCGCCCACCCCAACTGAGCGCAAAGTCTGCCAGACCTTCCTTGGTGGTGCGCCATTAAGATTTTCTTGGAGATAATCTCTCTTTGCACTCCTGCACATCCGATTGCAAGTGTTCCTCGCAGTACGATAGTGTTCCCTATTTACTTCGGTAGGATTCGCGATGTAGAAGGCCTTCAACCTGTCACGACATTTCATTGCATTCTTGATCTCTTCAGTTAACCAGGGGCATGGAGAATGTCTAACCTTAATGAGTTTCAGGGGCGCTAATTCGTCGCAGATTTTTAATATTAATTCATTAAAAATAGCCACCTTTGCATCCAAAGTAGGAGCTTGATAAACCGATTCCCAATCAGCAGCCCTCGCAGTTTGAACCAGCCTCGCCAGATCGACACCTCCTAAATTTCGACATTTAATAACTCGAGGCTTAGGTTTAGGGCATTTGAGTTTAAATCCAGCAAACACCAGGTCATGACGAGAAAATTGATAAGCATGCTGTTGTCCACTGGCAACCACTCTGTTAGGTATAGACGTTATAAACAAGTCGAGTAACGTATCACAGGTAGCACTGTGATGCGTGGGCCTGTTATTCACTAGTTTTAGGTTATAGGATTCCAATATGTTCCTCATCGCCCTCGAACGGGCAGAATTCTGAATCATGCAATTATTCATGTCCCCATCATGATCGCATCCGAATAACAAGCAAAAATTTCGTCCAATACAAACTCCAACTCACCAAAAAAGAAATAACTTGATATTAGTCCGAAAGTCACACTAAAACATTTGTAAGGCCTCACTATCTCCAAAATTTAAGACGAAAATCGGAAATTATATTCACGCCCAGTACGAAAAGAAGATATTAAAAAAAAAATAACCAATGCAAGTGACATTCAGTAAAGTGAAAATAAAATATCGCCAAAATAATGTCGAAATTAGACATAGTCAAACTTATGCAAGTTTTTGGCCGTCCAACTTCATTTGCTGTTTAGATTAGATATTTTATGATTTCTATGCTGATCCGGCTATCGAAAATATTCAAAATGATTTTGAAAAGGCCGTTTTATAGAAAAAAGTTTTATTTTGAGATGCTGGGGTTCGAACATAAATCGATAATTAATTGCAATATTTCCGAAAAATGCATCAATAATCAAATATCTTATTTCAAAATACTTCAAAGTTCATGCTATACAATTCCTTGTTTTCGCAGGTAGTAATTATGACCAAATCGGTCCGTTGAGGGCGGAAACGTTGAGGGATGGTTTATTGTATTGGTTATACTGTACCTGTGCTATTCTGTACCTGTCACCCAGTCAAAGTAACAAATATTTTACTGTATACTTCAATACGTCAATGGTTTTGAATAGGGTTTTTTTTGCTTATCAAGAAATAGTAGTCCCGTAGATCAGTTATGGCACTTTTTTGGTTTCCATGATATTGTTCTGGTTTTTTTTACAGATGAATCCCCTTTGTATTTGTCAAGAGAAATGAGATTTCGATAATTAAGTATGAACGTTGACTTCTATTCTATCTGTCTATTATATTCGTCAATGTAAACTGTTCTTTGTTTCAGGCTCAGGTAATTTCTTTGAAATTAATTCATTTTAATGAAACATCCTCTACACATCCATATAGCCCATGGAAAACTTCGAAAAACCGAATAAAAAAGTTACTTTTTTCCGTCATGAATTTCTTAAAATGGATTGCTGAAATTTATTAGAGAAAATAACGAAAAATTTTGGTTCCAGTAGCCTTTTTCTTGAGGTTGAAACTGGAATAATAATATTCGCGAGAGTAATGAAGCTGGCATATGGAATAATGAGAAAACAATATAAAAAATTACGGTGCTTAGCGTAGCGTTAGATCTATGACGCCATTATCACTAGTGAAACTGAAAAGAGCAAATTTTTCCAATTATCTGTAGGATATAAATAGTAGATGAATCCCTAAAACAATGTTCTTGTATGACAAAAAAAGCAGGATTGGAAATTATCCTGGTTATAGTGAACCAATGTCTCAATAAATGAGAGGATGAAATAACTCAAAACAAACGAAATCAACTCAGGAACATAATACACATTGATATAAAAGTGGACAAACAAATCAACAGTTGTTGGTTTTCTTATATCTGAGTTGATTTCGTTTATTTATCGCTTTTATTCGAAGGCTCACTTATTTGATATCCTCCTACTTAATTTTTACTGATAATTAGTATATCTGGTCATATTTTGAAGTTTTAATTTTTTTTATACCGTACTTGGAACGGGACCTAACGTTGTCTTTTGAGTACACCTAACAATTTTTAATTTTTTCTCAAACCTAATGTTTCATTTAGAATACACTCTATATCATAAATGATTCATTATATCAGACTTGCACTCTGAATTCATACATAACCTATTGCTTGATTGCAGGTCAAGAAGCGTTCAGTGGATTTTTTTTGCATAGTACTTGAAACAGTACTAACTGTTAACTTTTATGATCCCCTATCAATTTTTATTTGTTTTCAAAATTAATGTTTCATCAAGAATATGCTGTAAATTCAAATATCAGACTTGTACTCCAATATTATGAATTTTCTATTTCTTGATCGCAGTTCAAGGAGCGTTCAGTCTTTTACGCATAGTACTCAAAACAGTACTGTTGTCTTTTCTCTACATCTAACAATTTTCAATTTTGTTCGAAGTTAATATTTCATTTTGAATATAGAGCGCGGGCTGGAGTTACAAATCCTACAAAAGTTTCATTTTATAGGTTTCTCCTTCTTCCTAAAAATCTCAATGTAGTCATTCACATTGAAAAGTTTGATATTAGGATCTTCTTTTCTTCTAATAGATGTCATATTCAGAATCTCCTTCAGAATGAAAGACCTCGTCAAGCGTTTTCTCAGATTTCCGTTCGACACATACTGCTTTTTTTCTCCAACATCGGAATTTATTTTCTTCACGACTTTTTGGCTATGTTCATCTTGATTACCTTCTCTTCTTGCAGCGTGAGTGTCGGATTTTTTCTGCGGAACTTTTCCTCTTTTTCGTTCTCCTACATGTGACTTCAGAAAATTCCTGATTTGAACTGTTCTCCTCAAGTCAATTTGTTTAGACTTCAATTTTTCCAATCCCATTCTCAAGATCTTCTTTCTGTCCATCTCGTCTTCCACAATGAAAAAAATATTTAAGTATGAAACGATAAAATTCGATAGTATCAAAGTTAAAAAATGTAAACCACAACACAATATTTGCAGCACGAAGCACATTCACAACTGAATACTTTGTACATCTACTCCGCTATTATATAGCCCCTCTACCATCCCTCCCTAGCACCCCACCACCCAATTGCCCGTTCCGTCGTCTGATTCGATATTAGATTGCTGTGACTTAAAATTTCTATGGAATAAATGTATTACATTCGTTCAATTTAACTGTCACACGTCGGACTGTTTGTTGATTTATCCTTAACTTCCTATGAACAATTTTAAAGTGTTACTTTTATTAGTTGTATGATGAGCCTTGAGAAAGGAACAAAATAGTTCCGAAACGTTGGCGAATTCAAAAGAGATTGTTTTTCAACCTGTCCAAATTCCTGCGATATTTTACTTATAGTGTTCAATCCATTACTTATGATACCTAAAAAGAACATATAAAATATTTTGTTATTTTGTGATACTTGAGCCTAACACTAAGAATACCTAAAATTATGGAGTGTTTTATATAATTATGAGTTTATGAAACATATGAGAATTTAAATGATAATTGTCCAGAGTATTTTTCTTACAGAAAGAATATACTATATTACTGTTTATTTTTTCAAACGTTTCTGATATTATGAAATGATAAAATATCAACAATTGAAAAGTATAAGTTATCGATACAGATAATGACTATCTGGATAAGCAAGTATTGAAGCGCATTAGTATTTCAATTCTTAAGTTTGTTTCAAATCTCGCTGCTCCAAACAATATTTCAAAATAAATAATTTCTAGAGAATTCTTTTTCATCATTTACATTCACGTTGTAGATGGTATACACGTTTTTCCTGAGGAAATAAAACTATAGAAAGAATGTCCCTGAATAGATTTAACGACTCTGATGTATATGCAGAAATCCATGTAGGTTCCTATATATAAGTACAGAATCGTTATTTTTTGTTTTCACCCTAATTATACGGAGCACTACTATCTACTTCATGAATTTCATTTTCAAGGTCTTAACCGGGAAACCGAAAAGTTTTGAGTATATAATAATAATAATAATAATAATAATAATAATAATAATAATAATGCCGATGCAGCATGACATGATCACAATTGAAGAAGTAAAATCAGCTATCAGAGGACTGCACAACTGGAAAGCACCTGGGCCTGATGGATTACAGAACTTCTGGATCAAGAAACTTTGGATCATGCATGACAAATTGACCTCCGCAATAAATGATGTCATTGAAAATCCTGAAAGAATGCCAGTATTCCTCACACATGGCACAACATACCTGTTACCTAAAGACCAAAGGAATACAGAAGACCCATCCAAGTACCGACCGATCACATGTCTTCCAACGATGTACAAATTAATCACATCGTGCATATCAAACCGAATTCACAACCATTGCGAAAGAAATAACATCATCGCCATGCAACAGAAAGGATGCACCAAAGACAGCCGAGGGTGCAAAGAACAACTAATAATAGATTCAGTTATTTGCAATCAAGCGTTCTCCAAGCGAAGGAATCTTTACGCTGCGTACATAGACTACAAAAAAGCATTCGATTCTATACCTCACGAATGGCTCTTGACGATCTTGAAGATTTACAAGGTGGATCCCAATATTGTTAAGTTCCTGAAAAACGCCATGTCAACCTGGCGTACTAGTCTTCAAATGAAAGCAGCAGATTGCTCCATTACAACAGGACCTATTCCAATAAGACGCGGAATTTTCCAAGGAGACTCGCTGAGCCCTCTGTGGTTCTGCATGGCCCTGAATCCCTTGTCTCATAGATTGAATTCTACGGACTACGGATTTTCCATCAAAAGCGGCAGTAGAACTATGATGAAACTGAATCATCTCCTTTACATGGACGATTTGAAACTCTTCGCATCTACCAAAAAACAAATGCAACTGATGCTGAAAATGGTGGAAGGATTCTCGGAAGACATCAAAATGAAGTTTGGACTAGACAAATGTCGACTGCTAAACATAACGAGAGGGAAAATAGAAGATGGTACGTTCAAACTCAAGGAAGGTGCAGAAATTGAAGCATTAAAGGAAGGAGACACATACAAGTAAGTAGGCATAAAACAGGCAAGAAAAATCAATCAGACTCAGATGAAGAAAGAATTAACGGAGGAGTTTACCCGAAGATTGAGGAGGATAATGAGAACTGGTCTTAACAGCAAGAATCTGATAAAAGCGATTAACACCTACGCTTGCTCGGCGCTGAGCTATTCATTTGGTATTATCTCTTGGACGACCACCGATTTAGCAGCTTTACAGAGAAAAATAAGGACGATGCTGACTAAACACAATAAACATCACCCCAAAAGCTCAATAGAACGGACAGAGCTGCCACGACATCTTGGGGGTAGAGGAATTGTTGATTTGTCCAACCGTATGTCCCAGGAAATTGAAGGACTTCGAAACTATTTCTTGAGCAAGGCAGCTTCGTCAGAACTCCATCGAGTAGTTTGTGTTGCTGATACTTCAACACCGTTAAAGCTACACCAGGATCACTTGGAAACCGTCGAACACTCTGCAGAAAGTAAAATGCAGAAACTGATTGGCAAACCTTTGCATGGGAGGCACCAGAATGAGGTCAACCATGATTACGTCGACATATCTGCGTCGAACTACTGGTTGACTTCCGGAAGGTTGTTTCCTGAGACAGAGGGCTTCATGCTCGCCATCCAGGATCAGGTGATTCCAACAAGAAATTACATGAGATACATCGCCAAGGATGCCTCAGTAGCGGACGATAGCTGTCGGTATGGCTGTGCGACACATGAAACTATCCAGCACATCACCGGGGGATGTCAGAAGTTCGCGGGCACGGAATACAAAAATAGACATGATGCTGTTGCCAAGATTCTTCACCAAGAATTGGCACTAAAACACCAACTTCTAACTTCGAAAAGGGTTCCTTATTACAATTACCATCCAGATGCTGTGCTGGAAAACGAACATCACAAGCTCTACTGGGATCGCACTGTTCTCACAGACCGGAAAATAACCCACAATAGACCAGACCTCATATTGCTCAATAAGGATGAGGACACAGCACTATTCATCGACGTGGCAATTCCAAATAATAACAATCTTCAAGATAGACACACTGAAAAAATTTCAAAATACAGAGATCTCGAGGAACAAACCAGAAGACAGTGGAAGCTGAAAGATATCAAGACCATCCCTATTGTCATTTCATCTACATGCCTGATACCGAAGAAACTACTAGAGAACTTGAGGAAACTTCAGTTGGACGAAAATATCTATAGAGTCATGCAGAAGGCGGTACTGCTCGGAACGGCGAGAACTGTACGCAAGTACATGGGGAATGCAGAGGAACACCGTCTGCTCCGACAGGAAGTGCGGGTGGAGCAGGAATCCAACCTACAGCAGGGAGGCGAGGAGCGACCCGGACCCGACCACCACCACGAGCCCGAAAACCTGGAAAGGGCTCCAACAGAGCTTAATCCTTTTGATATCTGAGATATCTGGGATAAGTGAATTTTCCTCTGGAGAGGAGTGTGAAAGCCGCAAGGCTAAAGTCATAATAATGTCTGGCCTGTCTGGCAGCTATCTAGTAGATGGCCTGCCCGGCAGCCATCGTAACGACGTAGACGGTGCAGCCAGCCACGCCTGCTGTCCGCAGTCCCATTCCTTTTTCCTCTCTCTTTCACATCCTTAATAGGGGTGCTCTTTCTGCTCTCATTTCTCTACCCCTCACCCAAACCGAGAAAGGGGAGCACAAACCCATGAAAATAGTGATCACGAGAAGCCTCGGAAACAAGTCGCTGCCTGGGGATCGTCAGGGCATGTCTGGAGCCGGCGCTGGACATGACAGCATGCGGGACGTCGGTGGCAGGATGTTGAGGAAGCGGGCTCCTGCTGCAAAAGAAGCTACAGCTCCAAAGCAACAACAGCAACCAACGAGTCCAATTCAATCGCCGACTCGAACCGCTGAAGGTGCTGCGCAGGATATTCAGCCAGTGCTCACCCAAGCGGGGTTAGTTAGAAAGCGCATGAAGTGGACAACGTCCATGAATGAAACTATAGTGCGCATATATAACTCCATCACGGGACTAGGGCAGAACACGAACAACTATAGGAAAAGGCTCCATGAGGAATTCTGCAACGCCTACCCAAATCTCAATGTCACAGAACAACGAGTGGCAGACCAGTACCGCGTAATTCTGAGGAATGAACTAATACCAACGGCCCGAATAGACGCAATTAAACGAGAACTTCAGAGTCCGCCTGCAATAGAGAATAACACCAACATCTCTGATGAAATTCACATGCCTGGGCAACAACAGGCAGAAGAAACTGATACTGAAAGTCCATCTTGCAACGCAAGTGAGCCTGAACACCAGGACGATAGGGAAGAGCTCCGCCGACAAGTTGACTCTGACATGAGGAGATACTTTGCCGAACTGGAAGGAACAGATCCTCTTCATCGAGTAGCACCTCCACGGCTCAATACATCCAAGAAACTGTCACTTATAATCGACATCTTGAATAAGGACGTTTTACCTGAATACCTACAGAACGGAAGTTCATTGGAATATCTGCATCTAGTTTTTCACTGTGCAGCGCTAACGACAGCGAAAACCATAGGGGCAAAAATTCGCCGAACGAGCAATGATGGTCCAATATTACACAAATTACACGCGCCAGCATGGCAGAAACGTCTTCAACACAAAACAGAAAGGCTAAGAAGAGACATTGGACGACTGACGGAGTACTTGAACGGGAATCGAGGAAGAAAGGTTGTGAAAGCTGCCAAAGAGATCATGGATAGAAACAGGACACACACAGAACGAGAGACGGAGAATGCTACAGCTCACCATTGCCTCGACACTCTGAAGCAAAAATTAAGTCTGTATGCAGAACGCCTGAGGAGATATAAAAGCAATTATAGCCGGAAAAGAGACAATAATTCATTCGAAAAGTCGGAAGAATCTTTCTACCGGTCACTCACATCGTCGGATGGAGAGAATGGAAAGTTACCACCAAAGGAAGCCATTGAACAATTCTGGACCGAACAATTATCAACGAAACCTCACTTCAATGGAGATACCGGATGGATTGAAGATGAAAAATCTGAAGCTATAAAATATGAGCCGATGCAGCATGACATGATCACAATTGAAGAAGTAAAATCAGCTATCAGAGGACTGCACAACTGGAAAGCACCTGGGCCTGATGGATTACAGAACTTCTGGATCAAGAAACTTTGGATCATGCATGACAAATTGACCTCCGCAATAAATGATGTCATTGAAAATCCTGAAAGAATGCCAGTATTCCTTACACATGGCACAACATTCTTGTTACCTAAAGAACAAAGGAATACAGAAGACCCATCCAAGTACCGACCAATCACATGTCTTCCAACGATGTACAAATTAATCACATCGTGCATTTCAAACCGAATTCACAACCATTGCGAAAGGAATAACATCATCGCCATGCAACAGAAAGGATGCACCAAAGACAGCCGAGGATGCATAGAACAACTAATAATAGATTCAGTTATCTGCAATCAAGCGTTCTCCAAGCGAAGGAATCTTTACGCTGCGTACATAGACTACAAAAAGGCATTCGATTCTATACCTCACGAATGGCTCTTGACGATCTTGAAGATTTACAAGGTGGATCCCAATATTGTTAAGTTCTTGAAAAACGCCACGTCAACCTGGCGTACTAGTCTTCAAATGAAAGCAGCAGATTGCTCCATTACAACAGGACCTATTCCAATAAGACGCGGAATTTTCCAAGGAGACTCGCTGAGCCCTCTGTGGTTCTGCATGGCACTGAATCCCTTGTCTTATAGATTGAATTCTGCGGGCTACGGATTTTCCATCAAGAGCGGCAGTAGAACTATGATGAAACTGAATCATCTCCTTTACATGGACGACTTTAAACTCTTCGCATCTACCAAAAAACAAATGCAACTGATGCTGAAAATGGTGGAAGGATTCTCGGAAGACATCAAAATGAAGTTTGGACTTGAAAAATGTCGAGTGCTTAACATAACGAGAGGGAAAATAGAAGATGGTTCGTTCAAACTCAAGGAAGGTGCAGAAATTGAAGCATTAAAGGAAGGAGACACATACAAGTATCTAGGCATAAAACAGGCAAGAAAAATCAATCACACCCAGATGAAGAAAGAATTAGCGGAGGAGTTCACCCGAAGATTGAGGAGGATAATGAGAACTGGTCTTAACAGCAAGAATCTGATAAAAGCGATTAACACCTACGCTTGCTCGGCGCTGAGCTATTCATTTGGTATTATCTCTTGGACGACCACCGATTTAGCAGCTTTACAGAGAAGAATAAGGACGATGCTGACTAAACACAATAAACATCACCCCAAAAGCTCAATAGAACGGACCGAGCTGCCACGACATCTTGGGGGTAGAGGAATTGTTGATTTGTCCAACCGTATGTCCCAGGAAATTGAAGGACTTCGAAAATATTTCTTGAGCAAAATAAAAAACATAATAATAATTATAATAATAAACACCCTTGAAATGGAAAAAGATTGCAGCATTCCATTTTTGGACCTACTTATTGTAAGGGAAAACAATAAACTTATCACCAACTGGTATACCAAGCCTACACATTCGGGCAGATGTATTAACTACTTGTCTAATCACAGTTATAGCCAAAAGAGAAATGTGGCGTTCAATCTGGTCAACAGAGCTGTATCACTCAGCAATGAGAGGTTCATACCACAAAATTTAGATAAGGTCACGAAAATATTACGAAGGAACAACTATCCACTTCACTACATCAAGACCATAATTAACGAGTACAAAAGAAAACAACAACGGGAGTATGTCACACCGGGATTGGAAGAGCCTTCAGCCAGTAATGATAACAGTGTTAGGAGGTTCACAAGACTAGTTATGTATCCTGGGCTGTCATACCAGATAAACAGGGTGTTTCGGGAGCACAATGTGACAGCTGCCTTTTACAATAAGATCAATGTAAAGAAGAGATTCTTCACCAAGCTCAAAGACGACACCCCCATCCTAAAACAATCAGAGGTGATATACAAGATTCCGTGTGGTGACTGCGAGAGATGTTATGTGGGCCAAACCAAGCAGTTGCTCCAGGACAGAATCAGACAACACCAAAATGACGTAAACAAGAGGGATAAAAGTACACAGAGAACAGCACTAGCCACACATGCAATAGTGAATTCACATAGTTTTTACTTCTCGAATGTTTCCATATTGGACAAAGAATCAGGCTATAATAGAAGACTCATTAGTGAAATGATACACATACAAAGACAGTGCACGGTGAATTTTAGACAGGACACGCAAGACTTAAGCTCGGTGTACCATAGCCTCATAGCTAACATGTAGTTTTGCTCGGTTTGTTAACAACTTTGTGCAATGTTCTGTTTGTTTTATCTTAGCATAGATGGCTTTGACAGCTGTGACATACCACTAACCCAGAGAAAAAAAGAAAAAGAAAATGTATTCTGTGTTAGTCCCCTTTTTAACCTCGACTCTTATAATAGTCTTCAAATTTACCCATGTAACAGAACTCAACAAAAAATCTTTCTAGATCAACAATTTTGTGACAATATCTGGCGAATGTCCAACTTATTTTTCTCATGTTTGACGATTCAAAAATTTCTTCTTTAAATAGAATAAAATAAGGTGAGTGCTTTGTCATGGCTTTCGTCTCCTATGTTAAACGTTAAGGTTTACTTGTTTCCCACAGCCTTGAGAAAGGAGAAATGCTTCTCCGAAACGTCGGCAAATTTTGAATAAAATTTTTGAATAATAAGTGTCCAAATTCCTGCTATCTTTCTTCAGTTATTATCTGTATCGATAACTTATACTTTTCAATTTTAATATTTTATCATTTCATAATATCAGAAACGTTTGAAAAAATAAACAGTAATATAGTATATTCTTTCTGTAGGAAAAATACTCTGGACAATTATCATTTAAATTCGCACATGTTTCATAATCTCATAATTATATAAAACACTCCATAATTTCAGGTATTTTTAGTGTTAGGCTCAAGTATCACAAAATAACAAAATATTTTATATGTTCTTTTTAGGTATCATAAATAATGGATTGAACACAATAAGTAAAATATCGCAGGAATTTGGACAGGTTGAAAAACAATCTCTTATGAATTCGCCAACGTTTCGGAACTATTTTGTTCTTTTCTCAAGGCTCATCATACAACTAATAAAAGTAACACTTTAAAATTGGTCATAGGAAGTTAAGGATAAATCAACAAACAGTCCGACGTGTGACAGTTAAATTGAACGAATGTAATACGTTGATTCCATAGAATCAAGTCACAGCAATCTAATATCGAATCAGACGACGGAACGGGCAATTGGGTGGTGGGGTGCTAGGGATAAATGTCATTTCTTTCGAAATTCTATTAAGTACTTAGGATATGTTGTTGACGGTCATGGTCTGAAAACTGATCCTGATAAAATTTCGTGTATGGTAAATTTTCCTCGCCCGAATACCACTACGCAAATCAAAAGATTCATCGGAATGTGTTCTTGGTACCGAAGTTTCATTAGAGATTTTTCCACCTTAATATCTCCAATTAACGATTTGATAAAGGGTAAAAGAAAACGTCAAGCTATCGAATGGACCCCTCAAGCCGAGGAGGCATTTCTTAAGATAAAAGAAGCTTTGGTAGCTTCGCCCATACTAACCTCCCCTGATTTCGATCGTCCTTTCACCATTAGTCGTATTCATGAGTCCAGTGAAGTATGTCTTATATCAATTAGTGAAGAAAACTTGGATAATTGGTATCGTAATATGCGTCTTAAAATCAAAAATGAACCTCAGAAATATCCACAGTGGAAGGTTGAAGATGACATTCTTTATAAACTTGTTCCATCTAATGTTCCGGTTCAGTCAAATATTTCCGAGTGGAAAACCGTTATACCAAATAACAAGCGCAGTGAAATAATAAGAACATTTCACGATCCTCCAACCTGCGGACACCTAGGTTTTTATAAAACGTTCGCCAGAATCAGTGAACTTTATTATTGGCCTAAAATGAGGTTCGATATCCTTAAGTTCATTCGTCAGTGTAAAATTTGTGGAGCTCAAAAAGTTTATAACAAACCCGGACTAGGATTGATGAGAAAGGAGAAAAATGTAAATTTTCCATGGCAAGTCATTGCTTTGGATTTAATGGGTCCATTTCCCAGATCTAAACGGGGCAATACATTCTTGCTGGTTATAGCGGATTGGTTCACTAAATATGTTGTACTGCATCCTATGCAAAAAGCGACAGCTGAGAATATAGTTAAATTTTTAGAATCCGACGTGTTTCTGAAGTTTGAAATTCCACAATTCATTATTTCGGATAACGGTGCTCAATTTGCCGGCCGCACTATGAAGAAATTGGCTGAATCTTATAAAGTCCAGAAGATTTGGTATACCGCCGTTTATTCACCTCAATGCGATTTCGTGGAAAGAACGAATCAAACAGTAGGGACAACTATTCGCTGTTACATCGAAGGCTTAAATCATTGCGACCGGGACAAAGATATTCAAAAAATTGCATTTGCTTTAAACACCGCCAAACATGAAGTGACAGGGTATACCCCGGCTTATTTGAATTTTGGACGAAACGTTCCTACCAGTGGCGATTATTATGGACAAATAAAGTCTACTGACGGTATTCAATTGCTACCTGAAAATAGGGATATTTATGCTGAAAATATTGAACCGTTAGCTAGCATTTTCCATGATATCAAAAAAAGACTTCATAAAGCTTATGATAGAAACGCCCGGACTTATAATTTGCGTCGAAAACAATATTCTTTCAATGTAGGAGAGAAGGTTTGGCGTCGAAACAAAGTTTTATCGGACGCTACAAAGAAATTTTCGTCGAAGTTAGCATCCAAATATGTGTTGCGTAGAGTACATAAGAAAGCTTCGAGTTTGTGTTATTATTTGGAAGATTTAAAAGGGTTGCATGATGGTAAATGGCATATTAAAGACGTGAAACCTTATTTCGGTTCTAATTCCGATGTTTCCGTTTCGTGTTTTTTTTTGGATTTATTGAATTTGAACTATCGTTTGCATTTTGTTTTTCGTTTATTATGCAAAATACCCTCCCTCATCGTAAAAGGATGACAACTGATCGCGATCAGGATTTGTCTATTAACTCCCCCAACATCTTAGGTAGGTTTAGCTGTAGGTTAAGCGAATAGGTTATGATAGGATAAGATATAGGCTAGCTTGAATAGAAATAGGTTAGAATAGGACAAAAACAGGTTAGAATAGGACAGAAATAGGTTAGAATAGGACAAAAACAGGTTAGAATAGGGCAGAAATAGGTTAGAATAGGACAAAAATAGGTAAGAATAGGACAAAAATAGCTTAGAATAGGTTGAGTTAGGATAGTCAAAATAGATTTAGGTAGAATAGGTTACCGTAGGTTAGTTAGAGTAGGAATAGAGTCAAACAAACTAGTTAGACTGATAGTGATAATAAGGCGTTAGGATTATTTAGGTTAGTTGTCAATATTATCGTTTAGATTATAAGTAGTCTAGTTGGTTGAGTACATATTTTAAAGTACGTTTTTCTAAAATATTCATCATAGACGAATCATTCTTGTCGATAATTAGTCAAAAAAAAAAAATTGCATTTCAAAGACAATTTTTTTTTTTGGTTCGGAGAGGGGTGGTGTAGCATTACAAAATTATAATGAGGTATTGAAAGAATGAATTTGATGAATTAATTCCTCCAGCATTGTGTTTAGTATATTCTACCATCTGTACAAGGAAACGCAAATCATTTGTAATCCATAAACTGGTATTATAGTTTCCTATGTGTGATTTAATATTGGGGAGATGTTTGTTTGGAGATGGCATGTGTTTTGGAGATTTCATAAAAAACTTATCGCGAAGCGTACGGATTTCTTGAAGAATTCAGTCAGATGCTATATGAAGACTAACGTCCACGATCATAATCTCGAAAGGGGATTTGTTTCCGAATAAAAACTAGTGATCTTACTGATTAGTCACATATCGATTGAAAATTAGATTTCGTGCTTTAAGAACCCTTTTTAAAAGGTGAGTTTAACGATCATTTGTTGTATTTTTACTGAATTCTTTTGAATCGTTCATCAGGGTTCTTTCACTGGGTGTAATTTTGTTCATCCAAGAAAAAATTCTCGATTTCGCTGCCGTACTGCCGTCTCGCCAAATATTGGAATCAACAATTGCTGTGAAAACCGAAGCCATCACCATCCCCAAGTTGACATCTCCACCAACCCTTAAGTAAGAACTCAGTGAGTGCCGATACTGTTCTGAACATCAGGAAAATAAATAAGTACCTGGATTTTAATTATGAATATTTTCTTCATCATTCACCTTTAACATCTTCTTATTTGTCATTTGTGGTTTTATTAGTTTGCCATGAATTCAATGTTTTAAACGGAACTAAAAACTAATTGGCGCCCTCCCAAAATTTGTTGAAGAAAAGAACCTCACACCCATCAATGTTCTTCGGCGAACAGCTGCCGTTCGCAGTGTAACTATTATAATTTTCATTTATTCTTTAAAAGAAAATTCGTCAAAGTGAAAAGTACGTTACAAAATCTTGGAAAATTCAATGTCATGTCACCAGAGTCACATGTTACTCGATGGGGAATCCATGCCGTTTTTTGAGAAACCAAGTTTTTAGCTCTTATAATATGAGAATATTTCATTTTAATTATTTATTTATTTATTTATTTATTTATTTATTTATTCATTTATTTATTTATTTATTTATTCATTATTATATACTAAAAATTTTTTGGTTTCCCGGTTAAGACATTGAAAATGAAATTCATGAAGTAGATAGTAGTGCTCCGTATAATTAGGGTGAAAATAAAAAATAACGATTCTGTACTTATATATAGGAACCTACATGGATTTCTGCATATACTTCAGAGTCGTTAAATCTATTCAGGGACATTCTTTCTATAGTTTTCATTTCCTCAGGAAAAACGTGTATACCATCTACAACGTGAATGTAAATGATGAAAAAGAATTCTCTAGAAATTATTAATTTTGAAATATTGTTTGGAGCAGCGAGATTTGAAACAAACTTAAGAATTGAAATACTAATGCGCTTCAATACTTGCTTAACCAGATAGTTATTCTGTATCGATAACTTATACTTTTCAATTGTTGATATTTTATCATTTCATAATATCAGAAACGTTTGAAAAAATAAACAGTAATATAGTATATTCTTTCTGTAAGAAAAATACTCTGAACAATTATCATTTAAATTCGCATATGTTTCATAAACTCATAATTATATAAAACACTCTATAATTTTAGGTATTTTTAGTGTTAGGCTCAAGTATCACAAAATAACAAAATATTTTATATGTTCTTTTTAGGTATCATAAATAATGAATTGAACACAATGAGTAAAATATCGCAGGAATTTGGACAGGTTGAAAAACAATCTCTTATGAATTCGCCAACGTTTCGGAACTATTTTGTTCCTTTCTCAAGGCTCATCATACAACTAATAAAAGTAACACTTTAAAATTGGTCATAGGAAGATAAGGATAAATCAACAAACAGTCCGACGTGTGTCAGTTAAATTGAACGAATGTAATACGTTGATTCCATAGAAATTTTAAGTCACAGCAATCTAATATCGAATCAGACGACGGAACGGGCAATTGGGTGGTGGGGTGCTAGGGAGGGATGGTAGAGGGGCTATATAACAGCGGAGTAGATGTACAAAGTATTCAGTTGTGAATGTGCTTCGTGCTGCAAATATTGTGTTGTGGTTTACATTTTTTAACTTTGATACTATCGAATTTTATCGTTTCATACTTAAATATTTTTTTCATTGTGGAAGACGAGATGGACAGAAAGAAGATCTTGAGAATGGGATTGGAAAAATTGAAGTCTAAACAAATTGACTTGAGGAGAACAGTTCAAATCAGGAATTTTCTGAAGTCACAGGTAGGAGAACGAAAAAGAGGAAAAGTTCCGCAGAAAAAATCCGACACTCACGCTGCAAGAAGAGAAGGTAATCAAGATGAACATAGCCAAAAAGTCGTGAAGAAAATAAATTCCGTTGTTGGAGAAAAAAAGCAGTATGTGTCGAACGGAAATCTGAGAAAACGCTTGACGAGGTCTTTCATTCTGAAGGAGATTCTGAATATGACATCTATTAGAAGAAAAGAAGATCCTTATATCAAACTTTTCAATGTGAATGACTACATTGAGATTTTTAGGAAGAAGGAGAAACCTATAAAATGAAAACTTTTGTAGGATTTGTAACTCCAGCCCGCGCTCTATATTCAAAATGAAATATTAACTTCGAAAAAAATTGAAAATTGTTAGATGTAGAGAAAAGACAACAGTACTGTTTCAAGTACTATGCGTAAAAGACTGAACGCTCCTTGACCTGCGATCAAGAAATAGAAAATTCATAATATTGGAGTGCAAGTCTGATATTTGAATTTACAGCATATTCTTAATGAAACATTTATTTTGAAAACAAATAAAAATTGATAGGGGATGATAAAAGTTAACAGTTAGTACTGTTTCAAGTACTATGCAAAAACAATCCACTGAACGCTTCTTGACCTGCAATCAAGCAATAGGTTATGTATGAATTCAGAGTGCAAGTCTGATATAATGAATCGTTTATGATATAGAGTGTATTCTAAATGAAACATTAGGTTTGAAAAAAAATTAAAAATTGTAAGGTGTACTCAAAAGACAACGTTAGGTCCCGTTCAAAGTACGGTATAAAAAAAATTAAAACTTCAAAATATGACCAGATATACTAATTATCAGCAAAAATTAAGTAGGAGGATATCAAATAAGTGAGCCTTCGAATAAGGGCGATAAATAAACGAAATCAACTCGGATATATGAAAACCAACAACTGTTGATTTGTTTGTCCACTTTTATATCAATGTGTATTATGTTCCTGAATTAATTTCGTTTGTTTTGAGTTATTTCATCCTCTCATTTATTGAGACATTGGTTCACTATAACCAAGATAATTTCCAATCCTGCTTTTTTTTGTCATTCAAGAACATTGTTCTAGGGATTCATCTACCATTTATATCCTACAGATAATTGGAAAAATTTGCTCTTTTCAGTTTCACTAGTTATAATGGCGTCATAGATCTAACGCTACGCTACGCACCGTAATTTTTTATATTGTTTTCTCATTATTCCATATGCCAGCTTCAGTTCTCTCGCGAATATCATTATTCCAGTTTCAACCTCAAGAAAAAGGCTACTGCAACCAAAATTTTTCGTTATTTTCTCTAATAAATTTCAGCAATCCATTTTAAGAAATTCATGACGGAAGAAAGTAACTTTTTTATTCGGTTTTTCGAAGTTTTCCATGAGCTATATGGATGTGTAGAGGATGTTTCATTGAAATGAATTAATTTCAAAAGAAATTACCTGAGCCTGAAACAAAGAACAGTTTACATTGACGAATATAATAGACAGATAGAATAGAAGTCAACGTTCATACTTAATTATCGAAATCTCATTTCTCTTGACAAATACAAAGGGGATTTATCTGTAAAAAAAACCAGAACAATATCATGGAAACCAAAAAAGTGCCATAACTGATCTACGGGACTACTATTTCTTGATAAGCAAAAAAAAAACCCTATTCAAAACCATTGACGTATTGAAGTATACAGTAAAATATTTGTTACTTTGACTAGGTGACAGGTACAGAATAACACAGGTACAGTATAACCAATACAATAAACCATCCCTCAACGTTTCCGCCCGCAACTGACCGATTTGGTCATAATTACTACCTGCGAAAACAAGCAAATGTATAGCAGGAACTTTGAAGTATTTTGAAATAAGATATTTGATTGTTGATGCATTTTTCGGAAATATTGCAATTAATTATCGATTTATGTTCGAACCCCAGCATCTCAAAATAGAACTTTTTTCTATGAAACGGCCTTTTGAAAATCATTTTGAATATTTTCGATAGCCGGATCAGCATAGAAATCATAAAATATCTAATCTAAACAGCAAATGAAGTTGGACGGCCAAAAACTTGCATAAGTTTGACTATGTCTAATTTCGACATTATTTTGGCGATATTTTATTTTCACTTTACTGAATGTCACTTTGCATTGGTTATTTTTTTTTTTAATATCTTCTTTTCGTACTGGGCGTGAATATAATTTCCGAATTTCGTCTTAAATTTTGGAGATAGTGAGGCCTTACAAATGTTTTAGTGTGACTTTCGGACTAATATCAAGTTATTTCCGTATAATTCCTCATTTTGAAAAACGATAGCAGAATATTCCGTATCCAGGAATACCTTGTCAATTTTGGGCATAATAAGGATGGATCATAATTCGACTAACATAGAGGTTTTCATTTAAACAAATTTTTTTCGATGAAAGTACGAAACGAAAGAATTTTTTGGTGGATATGCTGTTTAAAATACATTATGACTTCGACAACAATTCCTGAATGTTGCACCCTTCTATCGTTAAAGCATACTGAAAGCTGGAAATCTTGGAAAATTCAATGTCATGTCACCAGAGTCACATGTTACTCGATGGGGAATCCATGCCGTTTTTTAAGAAACCAAGTTTTTAGCTCTTAAAATATGAGAATATTTCATTTTTATTATTGATTTATTTATTTATTTATTTATTTATTTATTTATTCATTATTATATACTCAAAATTTTTCGGTTTCTCGGTTAAGACATTGAAAATGAAATTCATGAAGTAGATAGTAGTGCTCCGTATAATTAGGGTGAAAATAAAAAATAACGATTCTGTACTTATATATAGGAACCTACATGGATTTCTGCATATACATCATTAAATTCATTCAGGGACATTCTTTCTATAGTTTTTATTTCCTCAGGAAAAACGTGTATACCATCTACAACGTGAATGTAAATGATGAAAAAGAATTCTCTAGAAATTATTAATTTTGAAATATTGTTTGGAGCAGCGAGATTTGAAACAAACTTAAGAATTGAAATACTAATGCGCTTCAATACTTGCTTATCCAGATAGTTATTATCTGTATCGATAACTTATACTTTTCAATTGTTGATATTTTATCATTTCATAATATCAGAAACGTTTGAAAAAATGAACAGTAATATATAATAGTATATTCTTTCTGTAAGAAAAATTCTCTGGACAATTATCATTTAAATTCGCATATGTTTCATAAACTCATAATTATATAAAACACTCTATAATTTCAGGTATTTTTAGTGTTAGGCTCAAGTATCACAAAATAACAAAATATTTTATATGTTCTTTTTAGGTATCATAAATAATGGATTGAACACAATAGGTAAAATATCGCAGGAATTTGGACAGGTTGAAAAACAATCTCTTATGAATTCGCCAACGTTTCGGAACTATTTTGTTCCTTTCTCAAGGCTCATCATACAACTAATAAAAGTAACACTTCAAAATTGGTCATAGGAAGTTAAGGATAAATCAACAAACAGTCCGACTTGTGACAGTTAAATTGAACGAATGTAATACGTTGATTCCATAGAAATTTTAAGTCACAGCAATCTAATATCGAATCAGACGACGGAACGGGCAACTGGGTGGTGGGGTGCTAGGGAGGGATGGTAGAGGGGCTATATAACAGCGGAGTAGATGTACAAAGTATTCAGTTGTGAATGTGCTTCTTGCTGCAAATATTGTGTTGTGGTTTACATTTTTTAACTTTGATACTATCGAATTTTATCGTTTCATACTTAAATATTTTTTTCATTGTGGAAGACGAGATGGACAGAAAGAAGATCTTGAGAATGGGATTGGAAAAATTGAAGTCTAAACAAATTGACTTGAGGAGAACAGTTCAAATCAGGAATTTTCTGAAGTCACATGTAGGAGAACAAAAAAGAGGAAAAGTTCAGCAGAAAAAATCCGACACTCATGCTGCAAGAAGAGAAGGTAATCAAGAGGAACATAGCCAAAAAGTCGTGAAGAAAATAAATTTCGATGTTGGAGAAAAAAAGCAGTATGTGTCGAACGTAAATCTGAGAAAACGCTTGACGAGGTCTTTCATTCTGAAGGAGATTCTGAATATGACATCTATTAGAAGAAAAGAAGATCCTAAAATCAAACTTTTCAATGTGAATGACTACATTGAGATTTTTAGGAAGAAGGACAAACCTATAAAATGAAAACTTTTGTAGGATTTGTAACTCCAGCCCGCGCTCTATATTCAAAATGAAATATTAACTTCGAAAAAAATTGAAAATTGTTAGATGTAGAGAAAAGACAACAGTACTGTTTTAAGTACTATGCGTAAAAGACTGAACGCTCCTTGACCTGCGATCAAGAAATAGAAAATTCATAATATTGGAGTGCAAGTCTGATATTTGAATTTACAGCATATTCTTAATGAAACATTGATTTTGAAAACAAATAAAAATTGATAGGGGATCATAAAAGTTAACAGTTAGTACTGTTTCAAGTACTATGCAAAAACAATCCACTGAACGCTTCTTGACCTGCAATCAAGCAATAGGTTATGTATGAATTCAGAGTGCAAGTCTGATATAATGAATCATTTATGATATAGAGTGTATTCTAAATGAAACATAAGGTTTGAAAGAAAATTAAAAATTGTAAGGTGTACTCAAAAGACAACGTTAGGTCCCGTTCCAAGTATAGTATAAAAAAAATTAAAACTTCAAAATATGACCAGATATACTAATTATCAGCAAAAATTAAGTAGGAGGATATCAAATAAGTGAGCCTTCGAATAAGGGCGATAAATAAACGAAATCAACTCATTCCGCGTCGAGATGTCATCGTGTGAAGATGTGCCATATGACCGCTCAGCGAGTCCGAGTGTTTCGGAAAATTCAGATAGAATTTGCAGTTGTTGCAATCGAAAAGTGGGTGAATCCTACACCAAATGTTCCAAGTGCGATGAAATATTTCATCCCTCATGTTTAGTAAAAGCAGCCAAGAGGAAGAATGCTACTTGCCGCCACGTAGCATCTGAAGGAGGTCAATCTCATGACGAAACTATTTTTAAGACGGAAAACAAGATACTTCGTATTGAAATTCAGTACTTGAAGTCACTTCTGGAAGAAACGAAAAGTAAGAATTCTATTTTAGTCGAGAATAATAGTCTTTTAAGGGATAAGATCTCCAGTCTTTAACAACAATTAAAATCATGTAAAAACATCCCAAAAAAAGTTGTCAACGCATTTGCTCAAGATAAGGCAGCAGACCCCGCCAATGGTTCAGCCAGTACGTCTGTGGACAATACATACTGTTCTATGGTGAAGGCAAATTCCAGTAAAGCGCAGTCGCGTGCTCTCCAACCGCAAATGTCATTCGAGCATCCGCATCCGCGAATAGTTGTAAACAATCCTGAAAACCAAGAGTCTGAACCAACTATTAGGACCAACGATTTCTCATTATCGAACTCCATTATGAAAGACACTGATAACAATCTAGAATGGTCTACAGTTGAAAGAAAGAAAGGAAAACGAGAATCAAGAAATAGCAAGAAAATATGTTATGGAACTAAAACTAACTGTGAAGATAATACAATCAAGGGTGCCATCCGTAGACGGTGGATTTATGTTGGGAAAATCGCAGGAAAACAGGTCTCGGAGCAAGATATACGGTCTTTCTTGGGAGATATGGATGATAACGAACTTATAATTGTGAAAAAACTCAACACTATTGGGCAAAACTCCGCTTTAAGCATTGGCTTACCAGGCGACACAGCTTATAATAAGATTTTTCTTTCTGGCCTGAAGGTGTCGTTCTTAGGGATTTCTCTTTCGACCGAAATTTTTTACGGAAGAGCAGAATGAACCAGAACAGCTAAATTCATCTATCAAATTTGGTAAGTCCAAACCCACCAGGGACTTTAGCCTTGTTCACCAGAATGTTCAGTCTTTGGGTACAGCTATGAACGGCCTACAGCTAATGGCTCAAGAGGAAAACTCAGACGTAATAGCTATTACAGAACACTGGAAGTCCAAGGATGAACTTCCTGTCTACAAGATAATCGGATACAAGTTAGTTTCAAGTTTCTGCCGTTCAAGAGGGAGACATGGTGGATGTGCAATCTACATCAGAGAAGAACTGAAATTCACTGAAAGGTCGGACTACAATCTTATTAGTATACCAAATGTCATTGAGTGTTCTTCAGCTCAAATTCATTCAAATAATCATAAAATACTGATTATATGTGTTTATAGGCCTAATTCCCAACCTTTGGCAGATGTGGATCTGTTCTTAGAGAAACTTAAGACTCTTCTAGAGAAATGTACACTTGAGAGAGCTCCTTTCATTTTGGTGGGAGATTTCAACCTGGACATCCTGTCAGGATCTCATGACAGTGTTGGGTTTATATCACTCCTGGAGAGTTTCAACTTGGAACCCTTGATTCGTCAGCCCACACGACCCTCATCGGGAACCTGTCTGGATAATGTTATAACCCCCCTGGTGGGGCAAGCTAAGGTGATCGAACATCATATATGTGACCATTCCGCCCTGAAATTCACTTCCAACCTCAATTTCACTACTGATCGCAGAATAAAGTCGGTCAAGAGGAGAATAATAAATGATGAGTCCACCGATATCTTCCTCCAAGAGCTGTCTCTGTTGAGTTGGGATGACATCTTTGTAAATTCATCTGACCCTAACCATCTTTGGAATATATTCCATAGCCGATTTTTTCAGACATTTGATAGATGTTTTCCTAAGGTAACCATTCATCCTTCAACATCCAGGAATAACTTCAAGCTAACACCTGAACTAATAAACATGAAAAAACATCTCGACTTATTATACATACTTTCTTTCTCTAGATCTGAATTGAAAGACACGTATAAGTCAGTGAAGAAACATTATGATAGTCTCCTGTCGAGGGCGAGGAGGGACCACTTCAGTTACTTCATAAGAAACTCTGAAAACAAGTCAAAAGCCTCCTGGAAGGTGATAAATTCTCTTACAAAAAGTAAGACTTCTCCGGCTTCTTCTTGTGATCTGGACGATTCTTCCTTGTGTCCGAATGAGTTCAATAATTTCTTCGTTGATTTTCCTACTGCGCTGACTGAAGGTCTGGAGAGAGGTTCTAGCACAGAGCGGGACAGACTTGATAAATCCTTCTATATGTTTGATGTTACACATGATGAAGTTCGGAAAACAGTTAAAGCTCTAAAAAATTAACTTTCATGTGTCTATGACGAGATACCAATCAAGATACTCAAATTATCGATTGAATTCATTATTGCACCCCTTTGTTTTATAGTTAACTGCTCATTCAAAGAGGGAATTTTTCCTGACCAACTCAAGATTGCTATTGTGAAACCCTTGTATAAAAGGGGTCCTGTTGATGATCCCAATAGCTATAGGCCTATCAGCATTCTGTCTGCTTTTTCCAAGGTCTTCGAAAAAATATTGACCAACAGATTACTGAATTTTTTCTATAAATTTGATGTGATTTCAGCTTGTCAGCATGGATTTGTGAGAAACAGAAGCATTGAAACTGCTACTTATGAGCTTATTAATGAAGTCTTAGTTTCCCTTGAGAGTGGTGAGGTGCCTATGGGACTATTCTTAGATTTAACAAAGGCCTTCGATTGTGTGGAGCATGAAAGACTGCTGGAGATCCTTGATGACTGTGGAATAAGAGACAATCAATTAAAGTTAATAGATAGCTACCTTACATCTCGCAAACAGATAGTTGTTATGGAGGTTGATGGTGAATTAGTCAAGTCAGACAGAAGAGAGAATAAGATGGGCGTTCCTCAGGGAAGTATTCCGGGACCTATTCTTTTTATCATCTACATCAACAAGTTACCTAAGGCAAAAGTCTCAGCTAAGTATTCTATGAGGATGTTTGCTGATGACACCAACTATTTGCTAAAATCTTCGGATATAGTGTCAGCTGTTGTGGACTCGAACAATGTTTTGAAGTCTGTGGGTGATTGGTTTCAAGATCACAATCTTATCTTAAATATTGACAAGACACAGTGTATTTTCTTCTACACTGAAAAATCCAAACTGAACTATCCTTCATCAGTGAATATTGCTAATAGCAATGTTGTGGTCAAACATAGTGTTGTATTTTTGGGACTTGTTTTAGATAGACACTTGAAGTGGGGACCTCATACTGAACAACTTAGATGTAGGCTCAACTCCATTTGTTATATGCTCTTTATGTTAAGGGATCAGATTGATTTTGACCTAATGAAGATTATATATTACTCTAATTTCCAGTCAATTATGTCCTATGGGATTATTTTTTGGGGTAACTCTTCCCATGTAGGTAATTTATTCATAGTTCAAAAGAGAGCTTTAAGAACTATGCTCAATCTGGGCTTTAGAGAATCTTGTAGGGGTTTATTCAAAAGTAATAATATTCTTACCATATATGGACTTTACATATATAGATTACTGATTTTCTTCCGCAATCATAGCCGCTATTTTGAGTTACTGAGTTTCTGAAACCAGAATGCTACCAGAAGAATGTTTCCATATTCAGTTCCATCCCACAAGACCTCATTAAGAGGCAAAAACCGTTGAATGTATGTCAATATCTTTATTCAATATATTGCCCTCTCAAATTAGAAAACTTTCATGCCCTTCCAAATTCAGAAAATCTTTGTACACTTTAATCTTGAATTGTGAACCATATGATATTTGTGAGTTCAAAGAATTTTGTAAAAACCAATGATATTGTATATTTGGCTTTGACATGTTCCATTTTTACAAACTTTGTAATTATCTGGAATCAATAAATACTATTACTATTACTATTACTATTACTATATGAAAACCAACAACTGTTGATTTGTTTGTCCACTTTTATATCAATGTGTATTATGTTCCTGAATTAATTTCGTTTGTTTTGAGTTATTTCATCCTCTCATTTATTGAGACATTGGTTCACTATAACCAGGATAATTTCCAATCCTGCTTTTTTTTGTCATTCAAGAACATTGTTCTAGGGATTCATCTACTATTTATATCCTACAGATAATTGGAAAAATTTGCTCTTTTCAGTTTCACTAGTTATAATGGCGTCATAGATCTAACGCTACGCTACGCACCGTAATTTTTTATATTGTTTTCTCATTATTCTATATGCCAGCTTCAGTTCTCTCGCGAATATTATTATTCCAGTTTCAACCTCAAGAAAAAGGCTACTGCAACCAAAATTTTTCGTTATTTTCTCTAATAAATTTCAGCAATCCATTTTAAGAAATTCATGACGGAAGGAAGTAACTTTTTTATTCGGTTTTTCGAAGTTTTCCATGAGCTATATGGATGTGTAGAGGATGTTTCATTGAAATGAATTAATTTCAAAAGAAATTACCTGAGCCTGAAACAAAGAACAGTTTACATTGACGAATATAATAGACAGATAGAATAGAAATCAACGTTCATACTTAATTATCGAAATCTCATTTCTCTTGACAAATACAAAGGGGATTTATCTGTAAAAAAAACCAGAACAATATCATGGAAACCAAAAAAGTGCCATAACTGATCTACGGGACTACTATTTCTTGATAAGCAAAAAAAAACCCTATTCAAAACCATTGACGTATTGAAGTATACAGTAAAATATTTGTTACTTTGACTAGGTGACAGGTACAGAATAACACAGGTACAGTATAACCAATACAATAAACCATCCCTCAACATTTCCGCCCGCAACGGACCGATTTGGTCATAATTACTACCTGCGAAAACAAGGAATTGTATAGCAGGAACTTTGAAGTATTTTGAAATAAGATATTTGATTGTTGATGCATTTTTCGGAAATATTGCAATTAATTATCGATTTATGTTCGAACCCCAGCATCTCAAAATAAAACTTTTTTCTATAAAACGGCCTTTTAAAAATCATTTTGAATATTTTCGATAGCCGGATCAGCATAGAAATCATAAAATATATAATCTAAACAGCAAATGAAGTTGGACGGCTGAAAACTTGCATAAGTATGACTATGTCTAATTTCGACATTATTTTGGCGATATTTTATTTTCACTTTACTGAATGTCACTTGCAATGGTTATTTTTTTTTTTTAATATCTTCTTTTCGTACTGGGCGTGGATATAATTTCCGATTTTCGTCTTAAATTTTGGAGATAGTGAGGCCTTACAAATGTTTTAGTGTGACTTTCGGACTAATATCAAGTTATTTCCGTATAATTCCCCATTTTGAAAAACGATAGCAGAATATTCCGTATCCAGGAATACCTTGTCAATTTTGGGCATAGTAAGGATAGGATGGATCATAATTCGACTAAAATAGAGGTTTTCATTTAAACAAATTTTTTTCGATGAAAGTACGAAACGAAAGAATTTTTTGGTGGATATGCTGTTAAAAATACATTATGACTTCGACAACAATTCCTGAATGTTGCACCATTCCATCGTTAAAGCATACTGAAAGCTGGAAATCTTGGAAAATTCAATGTCATGTCACCAGAGTCACATGTTACTCGATGGGGAATCCATGCCGTTTTTCAAGAAACCAAGTTTTTAACTCTTATAATATGAGAATATTTCATTTTAATTATATATTTATTTATTTATTTATTTATTTATTCATTATTATATACTCAAAATTTTTCGGTTTCCCGGTTAAGACATTGAAAAGGAAATTCATGAAGTAGATAGCAGTGCTCCGTATAATTAATGTGAAAATAAAAAATAACGATTCTAACCTACATGGATTTCTGCATATACATCAGAGTCGTTAAATCTATTCAGGGACATTCTTTCTATAGTTTTTATTTCCTCAGGAAAAACGTGTATACCATCTACAACGTGAATGTAAATGATGAAAAAGAATTCTCTAGAAATTATTAATTTTGAAATATTGTTTGGAGCAGCGAGATTTGAAACAAACTTAAGAATTGAAATACTAATGCGCTTTAATACTTGCTTATCCAGATAGTTATTATCTGTATCGAAAACTTATACTTTTCAATTGTTGATATTTTATCATTTCATAATATCAGAAACGTTTGAAAAAATAAACAGTAATATAGTATATTCTATCTGCAAGAAAAATACTCTGGACAATTATCATTTAAATTCGCATATGTTTCATAAACTCATAATTTTATAAAACACTCTATAATTTTAGGTATTTTTAGTGTTAGGCTCAAGTATCACAAAATAACAAAATATTTTATATGTTCTTTTTAGGTATCATAAATAATGAATTGAACACAATAAGTAAAATATCGCAGGAATTTGGACAGGTTGAAAAACAATCTCTTATGAATTCGCCAACGTTTCGGAACTATTTTGTTCCTTTCTCAAGGCTCATCATACAACTAATAAAAGTAACACTTTAAAATTGGTCATAGGAAGTTAAGGATAAATCAACAAACAGTCCGACGTGTGACAGTTAAATCGAACGAATGTAATACGTTGATTCCATAGAAATTTTAAGTCACAGCAATCTAATATCGAATCAGACGACGGAACGGGCAATTGGGTGGTGGGGTGCTAAGGAGGGATGGTAGAAGGGCTATATAACAGCGGAGTAGATGTACAAAGTATTCAGTTGTGAATGTGCTTCGTGCTGCAAATATTGTGTTGTGGTTTACATTTTTTAACTTTGATACTATCGAATTTTATCGTTTCATACTTAAATATTTTTTTCATTGTGGAAGACGAGATGGACAGAAAGAAGATCTTGAGAATGAGATTGGAAAAATTGAAGTCTAAACAAATTGACTTGAGGAGAACAGTACAAATCAGGAATTTTCTGAAGTCACATGTAGGAGAACGAAAAAGAGGAAAAGTTCCGCAGAAAAAATCCGACACTCACTCTGCAAGAAGAGAAGGTAATCAAGATGAACATAGCCAAAAAGTCGTGAAGAAAATAAATTCCGATGTTGGAGAAAAAAAGCAGTATGTGTCGAACGGAAATCTGAGAAAACGCTTGACGAGGTCTTTCATTCTGAAGGAGATTCTGAATACGACATCTATTAGAAGAAAAGAAGATCCTAATATCAAACTTTTCAATGTAAATGACTACATTGAGATTTTTAGGAAGAAGGAGAAACCTATAAAATGAAAACTTTTGTAGGATTTTTAACTCCAGCCCGCGCTCTATATTCAAAATGAAATATTAACTTCGAAAAAAATTGAAAATTGTTAGATGTAGAGAAAAGACAACAGTACTGTTTTAAGTACTATGCGTAAAAGACTGAACGCTCCTTGACCTGCGATCAAGAAATAGAAAATTCATAATATTGGAGTGCAAGTCTGATATTTGAATTTACGGCATATTCTTAATGAAACATAAATTTCGAAAACAAATAAAAATTGATAGGGGATCATAAAAGTTGACAGTTAGTACTGTTTCAAGTACTATGCAAAAAAAATCCACTGAACGCTTCTTGACCTGCTATCAAGCAATAGGTTGTGTATGAATTCAGAGTGCAAGTCTGCTATAATGAATCATTTATGATATAGAGTGTATTCTAAATGAAACATTAGGTTTGAAAAAAAATTAAAAATTGTTAGGTGTACTCAAAAGACAACGTTAGGTCCCGTTCCAAGTACGGTATAAAAAAAATTAAAACTTCAAAATATGACCAGATATACTAATTATCAGTAAAAATTAAGTAGGAGGATATCAAATAAGTGAGCAGTCGACATTTTTCTAGTCCAAACTTCATTTTGATGTCTTCCGAGAATCCTTCAACCATTTTCAGCATCAGTTGCATTTGTTTTTTGGTAGATGCGAAGAGTTTCAAATCGTCCATGTAAAGGAGATGATTCAGTTTCATCATAGTTCTACTCCCGCTCTTGATGGAAAATCCGTAGTCCGTAGAATTCAATCTATGAGACAAGGGATTCAGGGCCATGCAGAACCACAGAGCGCTCAGCGAGTCTCCTTGGAAAATTCCGCGTCTTATTGGAATAGGTCCTGTTGTAATGGAGCAATCTGCTGCTTTCATTTGGAGACTAGTACGCCAGGTTGACATGGCGTTTTTCAGGAACTTAACAATATTGGGATCCACCTTGTAAATCTTCAAGATCGTCAAGAGCCATTCGTGAGGTATAGAATCGCATGCTTTTTTGTACTCTATGTACGCAGCGTAAAGATTCCTTCGCTTGGAGAACGCTTGATTGCAGATAACTGAATCTATTATTAGTTGTTCTTTGCATCCTCGGCTGTCTTTGGTGCATCCTTTCTGTTGCATGGCGATGATGTTATTCCTTTCGCAATGGTTGTGAATTCGGTTTGAAATGCACGATGTGATTAATTTGTACATCGTTGGAAGACATGTGATTGGTCGGTACTTGGATGGGTCTTCTGTATTCCTTTGGTCTTTAGGTAACAAGAATGTTGTGCCATGTGTAAGGAATACTGGCATTCTTTCAGGATTTTCAATGACATCATTTATTGCGGAGGTCAATTTGTCATGCATGATCCTAAGTTTCTTGATCCAGAAGTTCTGTAATCCATCAGGCCCAGGTGCTTTCCAGTTGTGCAGTCCTCTGATAGCTGATTTTACTTCTTCAATTGTGATCATGTCATGCTGCATCGGCTCATATTTTATAGCTTCAGATTTTTCATCTTCAATCCATCCGGTATCTCCATTGAAGTGAGGTTTCGTTGATAATTGTTCGGTCCAGAATTGTTCAATGGCTTCCTTTGGTGGTAACTTTCCATTCTCTCCATCCGACGATGTGAGTGACCGGTAGAAAGATTCTTCCGACTTTTCGAATGAATTATTGTCTCTTTTCCGGCTATAATTGCTTTTATATCTCCTCAGGCGTTCTGCATACAGACTTAATTTTTGCTTCAGAGTGTCGAGGCAATGGTGAGCTGTAGCATTCTCCGTCTCTCGTTCTGTGTGTGTCCTGTTTCTATCCATGATCTCTTTGGCAGCTTTCACAACCTTTCTTCCTCGATTCCCGTTCAAGTACTCCGTCAGTCGTCCAATGTCTCTTCTTAGCCTTTCTGTTTTGTGTTGAAGACGTTTCTGCCATGCTGGCGCGTGTAATTTGTGTAATTTTGGACCATCATTGCTCGTTCGGCGAATTTTTGCCCCTATGGTTTTCGCTGTCGTTAGCGCTGCACAGTGAAAAACTAGATGCAGATATTCCAATGAACTTCCGTTCTGTAGGTATTCAGGTAAAACGTCCTTATTCAAGATGTCGATTATAAGTGACAGTTTCTTGGATGTATTGAGCCGTGGAGGTGCTACTCGATGAAGAGGATCTGTTCCTTCCAGTTCGGCAAAGTATCTCCTCATGTCAGAGTCAACTTGTTGGCGGAGCTCTTCCCTATCGTCCTGGTGTTCAGGCTCACTTGCGTTGCAAGATGGACTTTCAGTATCAGTTACTTCTGCCTGTTGTTGCCCAGGCATGTGAATTTCATCAGAGATGTTGGTGTTATTCTATTATGTTATGACTTTAGCCTTGCGGCTTTCACACTCCTCTCCAGAGGAAAATTCACTTATCCCAGATATCTGAGATATCAAAAGGATTAAGCTCTGTTGGAGCCCTTTCCAGGTTTTCGGGCTCGTGGTGGTGGTGGGGTTCGGGTCGCTCCTCGGCTTCCTGCTGTAGGTTGGATTCCTGCTCCACCCGCACTTCCTGTCGGAGCAGACGGTGTTCCTCTGCATTCCTCATGTACTTGCGTACAGTTCTCGCCGTTCCGAGCAGTACCGCCTTCTGCATGACTTTATAAATATTTTCGTCCAACTGAAGTTTTCTCAAGTTCTCCAGTAGTTTCTTCGGTATCACGCCTGTAGATGAAATGACAATAGGGTTGGTCTTTATATCTTTCAGCTTCCACTGTCTTCTGGTTTGTTCCTCGAGATCTCTGTATTTTGAAATTTTTTCAGTGTGTCTATCTAGAAGATTGTTATTATTTGGAATTGCCACGTCGATGAATAGTGCTGTGTCCTCATCCTTATTGAGCAATATGAGGTCTGGTCTATTGTGGTTATTTTCCGGTCTGTGAGAACAGTGCGATCCCAGTAGAGCTTGTGATGTTCGTTTTCCAGCACAGCATCTGGATGGTAATTGTAATAAGGAATCCTTTTCGAAGTTAGAAGTTGGTGTTTTAGTGCCAATTCTTGGTGAAGAATCTTGGCAACAGCATCATGTCTATTTTTGTACTCCGTGCCCGCGAACTTCTGACATCCCCCGGTGATGTGCTGGATAGTTTCATGTGTCGCACAGCCATAACGACAGCTATCGTCCGCCACTGAGGCATCCTTGGCGATGTATCTCATGTAATTTCTTGTTGGAATCACCTGATCCTGGATGGCGAGCATGAAGCCCTCTGTCTCAGGAAACAACCTTCCGGAAGTCAGCCAGTAGTTCGACGCAGATATGTCGTCGTAATCATGGTTGACCTCATTCTGGTGCCTCCCATGCAAAGGTTTGCCAATCAGTTTCTGCATTTTACTTTCTGCAGAGTGTTCGACGGTTTCCAAGTGATCCTGGTGTAGCTTTAACGGTGTAGATGTATCAGCAACACAAACTACTCGATGGAGTTCTGACGAAGCTGCCTTGCTCAAGAAATAGTTTCGAAGTCCTTCAATTTCCTGGGACATACGGTTGGACAAATCAACAATTCCTCTACCCCAAAGATGTCGTGGCAGCTCTGTCCGTTCTATTGAGCTTTTGGGGTGATGTTTATTGTGTTTAGTCAGCATCGTCCTTATTTTTCTCTGTAAAGCTGCTAAATCGGTGGTCGTCCAAGAGATAATACCAAATGAATAGCTCAGCGCCGAGCAAGCGTAGGTGTTAATCGCTTTTATCAGATTCTTGCTGTTAAGACCAGTTCTCATTATCCTCCTCAATCTTCGGGTAAACTCCTCCGTTAATTCTTTCTTCATCTGAGTCTGATTGATTTTTCTTGCCTGTTTTATGCCTAGATACTTGTATGTGTCTCCTTCCTTTAATGCTTCAATTTCTGCACCTTCCTTGAGTTTGAACGTACCATCTTCTATTTTCCCTCTCGTTAAGTTTTGCAGTCGACATTTTTCTAGTCCAAACTTCATTTTGATGTCTTCCGAGAATCCTCCCACCATTTTCAGCATCAGTTGCATTTGTTTTTTGGTAGATGCGAAGAGTTTCAAATCGTCCATGTAAAGGAGATGATTCAGTTTCATCATAGTTCTACTGCCGCTCTTGATGGAAAATCCGTAGTCCGTAGAATTCAATCTATGAGACAAGGGATTCAGGGCCATGCAGAACCACAGAGGGCTCAGCGAGTCTCCTTGGAAAATTCCGCGTCTTATTGGAATAGGTCCTGTTGTAATGGAGCAATCTGCTGCTTTCATTTGGAGACTAGTACGCCAGGTTGACATGGCGTTTTTCAGGAACTTAACAATATTGGGATCCACCTTGTAAATCTTCAAGATCGTCAAGAGCCATTCGTGAGGTATAGAATCGAATGCTTTTTTGTAGTCTATGTAGGCAGCGTAAAGATTCCTTCGCTTGGAGAACGCTTGATTGCAGATAACTGAATCTATTATTAGTTGTTCTTTGCACCCTCGGCTGTCTTTGGTGCATCCTTCCTGTTGCATGGCGATGATGTTATTTCTTTCGCAATGGTTGTGAATTCGGTTTGATATGCACGATGTGATTAATTTGTACATCGTTGGAAGACATGTGATCGGTCGGTACTTGGATGGGTCTTCTGTATTCCTTTGGTCTTTAGGTAACAGGTATGTTGTGCCATGTGTAAGGAATACTGGCATTCTTTCAGGATTTTCAATGACATCATTTATTGCGGAGGTCGATTTGTCATGCATGATCCAAAGTTTCTTGATCCAGAAGTTCTGTAATCCATCAGGCCCAGGTGCTTTCCAGTTGTGCAGTCCTCTGATAGCTGATTTTACTTCTTCAATCGTGATCATGTCATGCTGCATCGGCTCATATTTTATAGCTTCAGATTTTTCATCTTCAATCCATCCGGTATCTCCATTGAATTGAGGTTTTGTTGATAATTGTTCGGTCCAGAATTGTTCAATGGCTTCCTTTGGTGGTAACTTTCCATTTTCTCCATCCGACGATGTGAGTGACCGGTAGAAAGATTCTTCCGACTTTTCGAATGAATTATTGTCTCTTTTCCGGCTATAATTGCTTTTATATCTCCTCAAGCGTTCTGCATACAGACTTAATTTTTGCTTCAGAGTGTCGAGGCAATGGTGAGCTGTAGCATTCTCCGTCTCTCGTTCTGTGTGTGTCCTGTTCCTATCCATGATCTCTTTGGCAGCTTTCACAACCTTTCTTCCTCGATTCCCGTTCAAGTACTCCGTCAGTCGTCCAATGTCTCTTCTTAGCCTTTCTGTTTTGTGTTGAAGACGTTTCTGCCAGGCTGGCGCTTGTAATTTGTGTAATTTTGGACCATCGTTGTTCGTTCGGCGAATTTTTGCCCCCATGGTTTTCGCTGTCGTCAGCGCTGCACAGTGAAAAACTAGATGCAGATATTCCAATGAACTTCCGTTCTGTAGGTATTCAGGTAAAACGTCCTTATTCAAGATGTCGATTATAAGTGACAGTTTTTTGGATGTATTGAGTCGTGGAGGTGCTACTCGATGAAGAGGATCTGTTCCTTCCAGTTCGGCAAAGTATCTCCTCATGTCAGAGTCAACTTGTCGGTGGAGCTCTTCCCTATCGTCCTGGTGTTCAGGCTCATTTGCTTTGCAAGAAGGACTTTCAGTATCAATGTCTTCTGGGTGTTGTTGCCCAGGTATGTGAACTTCATCAGAGGTGTTGGTGTTATTCTCCATTGCTAGCGGACGCTGAAGTTCTCGTTTAATTGCGTCGATTCGGGCCGTTGGTACTAGTTCATTTCTCAGAATTACGCGGTACTGGTCTGCCACTCGTTGTTCAGTGACATTGACATTTTGCGCACAATAGTTTCATTCATGGACGTTGTCCACTTCATGCGCTTTCTCACTTACCCCGCTTGGGTGAGCACTGGCTGAATATCCTGCGCAGCACCTTCAGCGGTTCGAGTCGGCAATTGAATTGGACTCGTTGGTTGCTGTTGTTGCTTTGGAGCTGTAGCTTGTTTTGCAGCAGGAGCCCGCTTCCTCAACATCCTGCCACCGACGTCCCGCATGCTGTCATGTCCAGCGCCGGCTCCAGACATGCCCTGACGATCCCCAGGCAGCGACTTGTTTCCGAGGCTTCTCGTAATCACCATTTTCATGGGTTTGTGCTCCCCTTTCTCGGTTTGGGTGAGGGGTAGAGAAATGAGAGCAGAAAGAGCACCCCTATGAAGGATGTGAAAGAGAGAGGAAGAAGGAATGGGAATGGCCTGCGGACAGCAGGCGTGGCTGGCTGCACCGTCTACGTCGTTACGATGGCTACCTGGCAGGCCATCTACCAGATAGCTGCCAGGCAGGCCAGACATTATTATTATTATGACTTTAGCCTTGCGGCTTTCACACTCCTCTCCAGAGGAAAATTCACTTATCCCAGATATCTCAGATATCAAAAGGATTAAGCTCTGTTGGAGCCCTTTCCAGGTTGTCGGGCTCGTGGTGGTGGTCGGGTCCGGGTCGCTCCTCGCCTCCCTGCTGTAGGCTGGATTCCTGCTCCACCCGCACTTCCTGTCGGAGCAGACGGTGTTCCTCTGCATTCCCCATGTACTTGCGTACAGTTCTCGCCGTTCCGAGCAGTACCGCCTTCTGCATGACTCTATAGATATTTTCGTCCAACTGAAGTTTCCTCAAGTTCTCTAGTAGTTTCTTCGGTATCAGACCTGTAGATGAAATGACAATAGGGATGGTCTTGATATCTTTCAGCTTCCACTGTCTTCTGGTCTGTTCCTCGAGATCTCTGTATTTTGAAATTTTTTCAGTGTGCCTATCTAGAAGATTGTTATTATTTGGAATTGCCACGTCGATGAATAGTGCTCTGTCCTCATCCTTATTGAGCAATATGAGGTCTGGTCTATTGTGGGTTATTTTTCGGTCTGTGAGAACCGTGCGATCCCAGTAGAGCTTGTGATGGTCGTTTTCCAGCACAGCATCCGGATGGTAATTGTAATAAGGAACCTTTTTCGAAGTTAGAAGTTGGTGTTTTAGTGCCAATTCTTGGTGAAGAATCTTGGCAACAGCATCATGTCTATTTTTGTACTCCGTGCCCGCGAACTTCTGACATCCCCCGGTGATGTGCTGGATAGTTTCATGTGTCTCACAGCCATAACGACAGCTATCGTCCGCCACTGAGGCATCCTTGGCGATGTACTTCATGTAATTTCTTGTTGGAATCACCTGATCCTGGATGGCGAGCATGAAGCCCTCTGTTTCAGGAAACAACCTTCCGGAAGTCAACCAGTAGTTCGACGATTATTATTATTATTATTATTATATACTCAAAACTTTTCGGTTTCCCGGTTAAGACCTTGAAAATGAAATTCATGAAGTAGATAGTAGTGCTCCGTATAATTAGGGTGAAAACAAAAAATAACGATTCTGTACTTATATATAGGAACCTACATGGATTTCTGCATATACATCAGAGTCGTTAAATATATTCAGGGACATTCATTCTATAGTTTTATTTCCTCAGGAAAAACGTGTATACCATCTACAACGTGAATGTAAATGATGAAAAAGAATTCTCTAGAAATTATTAATTTTGAAATATTGTTTGGAGCAGCGAGATTTGAAACAAACTTAAGAATTGAAATACTAATGCGCTTCAATACTTGCTTATCCAGATAGTCATTATCTGTATCGATAACTCATACTTTTCAATTGTTGATATTTTATCATTTCATAATATCAGAAACGTTTGAAAAAATAAACAGTAATATAGTATATTCTTTCTGTAAGAAAAATACTCTGGACAATTATCATTTAAATTCTCATATGTTTCATAAACTCATAATTATATAAAACACTCTATAATTTTAGGTATTTTTAGTGTTAGGCTCAAGAATTTGGACAGGTTGAAAAACAATCTCTTATGAATTCGCCAACGTTTCGGAACTATTTTGTTCCTTTCTCAAGGCTCATCATACAACTAATAAAAGTAACACTTTAAAATTGGTCATAGGAAGTTAAGGATGAATCAACAAACAGTCCGACGTGTGACATTTAAATTGAACGAATGTAATACATTTATTCCATAGAAATTTTAAGTCACAGCAATCTAATATCGAATCAGACGACGGAACGGGCAATTGGGTGGTGGGGTGCTAGGGAGGGATGGTAGAGGGGCTATATAACAGCGGAGTAGATGTACAAAGTATTCAGTTGTGAATGTGCTTCGTGCTGCAAATATTGTGTTGTGGTTTACATTTTTTAACTTTGATACTATCGAATTTTATCGTTTCATACTTAAATATTTTTTTCATTGTGGAAGACGAGATGGACAGAAAGAAGATCTTGAGAATGGGATTGGATTCTGGTACTAGGATTAATGAAAGTATTAAGACAAATACATTGATGAAGTTAAGCTCATGTTCTCCACCAGGTAGTGTGTTCGATTTTGTGCCCATTAATGAAGACGATGTTAAGTCTGCTCTGGGAGAGGTTGGTTCAGGGTCGGTTGGTTCCGATGGTATTGGAGTGGGCCTTCTGAGGCTCATTGCGAATGAGATTCTTCCTGTGCTCTCACATATCTACAATATTTCAATTCAAACTGGCATTTTTCCTAGTGCATGGAAATATGCTAAAATCATTCCCATACCTAAGTGCCAAAATCCCACGAGTCCAGGGGACTTTAGACCCATTTCCATACTCCCTACTCTATCTAAAATTTTTGAAAAGATCATTAAAGGCCAAATTATTAACTATTTGAATAATAATAAATTATTGACAATCAAATATCTTATTTCAAAATACTTCAAAGTTCATGCTATACAATTCCTTGTTTTCGCAGGTAGTAATTATGACCAAATCGGTCCGTTGCGGGCGGAAACGTTGAGGGATGGTTTATTATATTGGTTATACTGTACCTGTGTTATTCTGTACCTGTCACCTAGTCAAAGTAACAAATATTTTACTGTATATTTCAATACGTCAATGGTTTTGAATAGGGTTTTTTTGCTTATCAAGAAATAGTAGTCCCGTAAATCAGTTATGGCACTTTTTTGGTTTCCATGATATTGTTCTGGTTTTTTCTACAGATAAATCCCCTTTCTCTTGACAACGTGAATGTAAATGATGAAAAAGAATTCTCTAGAAATTATTAATTTTGAAATATTGTTTGGAGCAGCGAGATTTGAAACAAACTTAAGAATTGAAATACTAATGCGCTTCAATACTTGCTTATCCAGATAGTTATTATCTGTATCGATAACTTATACTTTTCAATTGTTGATATTTTATCATTTCATAATATCAGAAACGTTTGAAAAAATGAACAGTAATATATAATAGTATATTCTTTCTGTAAAAAAAATACTCTGGACAATTATCATTTAAATTCGCATATGTTTCATAAACTCATAATTATATAAAACACTCTATAATTTCAGGTATTTTTAGTGTTAGGCTCAAGTATCACAAAATAACAAAATATTTTATATGTTCTTTTTAGGTATCATAAATAATGGATTGAACACAATAGGTAAAATATCGCAGGAATTTGGACAGGTTGAAAAACAATCTCTTATGAATTCGCCAACGTTTCGGAACTATTTTGTTCCTTTCTCAAGGCTCATCATACAACTAATAAAAGTAACACTTCAAAATTGGTCATAGGAGGTTAAGGATAAATCAACAAACAGTCCGACGTGTGACAGTTAAATTGAACGAATGTAATACGTTGATTCCATAGAAATTTTAAGTCACAGCAATCTAATATCGAATCAGACGACGGAACGGGCAATTGGGTGGTGGGGTGCTAGGGAGGGATGGTAGAGGGGCTATATAACAGCGGAGTAGATGTACAAAGTATTCAGTTGTGAATGTGCTTCGTGCTGCAAATATTGTGTTGTGGTTTACATTTTTTAACTTTGATACTATCGAATTTTATCGTTTCATACTCAAATATTTTTTTCATTGTGGAAGACGAGATGGACAGAAAGAAGATCTTGAGAATGGGATTGGAAAAATTGAAGTCTAAACAAATTGACTTGAGGAGAACAGTTCAAATCAGGAATTTTCTGAAGTCACATGTAGGAGAACGAAAAAGAGGAAAAGTTCCGCAGAAAAAATCCGACACTCACGCTGCAAGAAGAGAAGGTAATCAAGATGAACATAGCCAAAAAGTCGTGAAGAAAATAAATTCCGATGTTGGAGAAAAAAAGCAGTATGTGTCGAACGGAAATCTGAGAAAACGCTTGACGAGGTCTTTCATTCTGAAGGAGATTCTGAATATGACATCTATTAGAATAAAAGAAGATCCTAATATCAAACTTTTCAATGTGAATGACTACATTGAGATTTTTAGGAAGAAGGAGAAACCTATAAAATGAAAACTTTTGTAGGATTTGTAACTCCAGCCCGCGCTCTATATTCAAAATGAAATATTAACTTCGAACAAAATTGAAAATTGTTAGATGTAGAGAAAAGACAACAGTACTGTTTTGAGTACTATGCGTAAAAGACTGAACGCTCCTTGAACTGCGATCAAGAAATAGAAAATTCATAATATTGGAGTGCAAGTCTGATATTTGAATTTACAGCATATTCTTAATGAAACATTAATTTTGAAAACAAATAAAAATTGATAGGGGATCATAAAAGTTAACAGTTAGTACTGTTTCAAGTACTATGCAAAAAAAAATCCACTGAACGCTTCTTGACCTGCAATCAAGCAATAGGTTATGTATGAATTCAGAGTGCAAGTCTGATATAATGAATCATTTATGATATAGAGTGTATTCTAAATGAAACATTAGGTTTGAAAAAAAATTAAAAATTGTTAGGTGTACTCAAAAGACAACGTTAGGTCCCGTTCCAAGTACGGTATAAAAAAAATTAAAACTTCAAAATATGACCAGATATACTAATTATCAGTAAAAATTAAGTGGGAGGATATCAAATAAGTGAGCCTTCGAATAAGAGCGATAAATAAACGAAATCAACTCAGATATAAGAAAACCAACAACTGTTGATTTGTTTGTCCACTTTTATATCAATGTGTATTATGTTCCTGAATTAATTTCGTTTGTTTTGAGTTATTTTATCCTCTCATTTATTGAGACATTGTATCACTATAACCAGGATAATTTCCAATCCTGCTTTTTTTGTCATACAAGAACATTGTTTTAGGGATTCATCTACTATTTATATCCTACAGATAATTGGAAAAATTTGCTCTTTTCAGTTTCACTAGTTATAATGGCGTCATAGATCTAACGCTACGCTACGCACCGTAATTTTTCATATTGTTTTCTCATTATTCCATATGCCAGCTTCAGTACTCTCGCGAATATTATTATTCCAGTTTCAACCTCAAGAAAAAGGCTACTGCAACCAAAATTTTTCGTTATTTTCTCTAATAAATTTCAGCAATCCATTTTAAGAAATTCATGACGGAAAAAAGTAACTTTTTTATTCGGTTTTTCGAAGTTTTCCATGAGCTATATGGATGTGTAGAGGATGTTTCATTAAAATGAATTAATTTCAAAGAAATTACCTGAGCCTGAAACAAAGAACAGTTTACATTGACGAATATAATAGACAGATAGAATAGAAGTCAACGTTCATACTTAATTATCGAAATCTCATTTCTTTTGACAAATACAAAGGGGATTTATCTGTAAAAAAAACCAGAACAATATCATGGAAACCAAAAAAGTGCCATAACTGATCTACGGGACTACTATTTCTTGATAAGCAAAAAAAACCCTATTCAAAACCATTGACGTATTGAAGTATACAGTAAAATATTTGTTACTTTGACTAGGTGACAGGTACAGAATAGCACAGGTACAGTATAACCAATACAATAAACCATCCCTCAACGTTTCCGCCCGCAACGGACCGATTTGGTCATAATTACTACCTGCGAAAACAAGGAATTGTATAGCATGAACTTTGAAGTATTTTGAAATAAGATATTTGATTGTTGATGCATTTTTCGGAAATATTGCAATTAATTATCGATTTATGTTCGAACCCCAGCATCTCAAAATAAAACTTTTTTCTATAAAACGGCCTTTTCAAAATCATTTTGAATATTTTCGATAGCTGGATCAGCATAGAAATCATAAAATATCTAATCTAAACAGCAAATGAAGTTGGACGGCCAAAAACTTGCATAAGTTTGACTATGTCTAATTTCGACATTATTTTGGCGATATTTTATTTTCACTTTACTGAATGTCACTCGCATTGGTTATTTTTTTTTTAATATCTTCTTTTCGTACTGGGCGTGAATATAATTTCCGATTTTCGTCTTAAATTTTGGAGATAGTGAGGCCTTACAAATGTTTTAGTGTGACTTTCGGACTAATATCAAGTTATTTATTTTTTGGTGAGTTGGAGTTTGTATTGGACGAAATTTTTGCTTGTTATTCGGATGTGATCATGATGGGGGACATGAATAATTGCATGATTCAGAATTCTGCCCGTTCGAAGGCGATGAGGAACATATTGGAATCCTATAACCTAAAACTAGTGAATAACAGGCCCACGCATCACAGTGCTACCTGTGATACGTTACTCGACTTGTTTATAACGTCTATACCTAACAGAGTGGTTGCCAGTGGACAACAGCATGCTTATCAATTTTCTCGTCATGACCTGGTGTTTGCTGGATTTAAACTCAAATGCCCTAAACCTAAGCCTCGAGTTATTAAATGTCGAAATTTAGGAGGTGTCGATCTGGCGAGGCTGGTTCAAACTGCGAGGGCTGCTGATTGGGAATCGGTTTATCAAGCTCCTACTTTGGATGCAAAGGTGGCTTTTTTTAATGAATTAATATTAAAAATCTACGACGAATTAGCGCCCCTGAAACTCATTAAGTTTAGACATTCTCCATGCCCCTGGTTAACTGAAGAGATCAAGAATGCAATGAAATGTCGTGACAGGTTGAAGGCCTTCTACATCGCGAATCCTACCGAAGTAAATAGGGAACACTATCGTACTGCGAGGAACACTTGCAATCGGATGTGCAGGAGTGCAAAGAGAGATTATCTCCACGAAAATCTTAATGGCGCACCACCAAGGAAGGTCTGGCAGACTTTGCGCTCAGTTGGGGTGGGCGAGAGGCACAGCCCACCTTGTGCAAATTTTGATCCCTCTCTGCTTGCCCGGCATTTTGCGAATTCTGGTACTAGGATTAATGAAAGTATTAAGACAAATACATTGATGAAGTTAAGCTCATGTTCTCCACCAGGTAGTGTGTTCGATTTTGTGCCCATTAATGTAGACGATGTTAAGTCTGCTCTGGGAGAGGTTGGTTCAGGGTCGGTTGGTTCCGATGGTATTGGAGTGGGCCTTCTGAGGCTCATTGCGAATGAGATTCTTCCTGTGCTCTCACATATCTACAATATTTCAATTCAAACTGGCATTTTTCCTAGTGCATGGAAATATGCTAAAATCATTCCCATACCTAAGTGCCAAAATCCCACGAGTCCAGGGGACTTTAGACCCATTTCCATACTCCCTACTCTATCTAAAATTTTTGAAAAGATCATTAAAGGCCAAATTATTAACTATTTGAATAATAGTAATCTTCATAATTGCTACCAGTCGGGGTTTCGCCAAAAACGCAGCACGACAACTGCCCTTACTAAAATAACTGATGATATCAGCGTGGCCATGGATAATAAACTACTCACTGTTTTAGTTCTCTTAGACTTTAGTAAGGCCTTCGACTCTCTCGACTTCGATATACTTTTGGCCAGGCTGCGTCTGCTGGGTTTTGCTGAGCATACCATAGCCTTCTTCTACTCTTATCTGAAGGATCGCGAAATATCCGTTGAGATAGATGGCAGCTCCTCTGATTGGGTGACTGTGTTTTCAGGTGTTCCGCAGGGGAGCGTGTTGGGTCCTCTTTTATTCTCTATTTACGTCTCCTCACGGACTGATTCCTTGGACATTAAATTTCACCTTTTCGCAGATGACCTACAAATATACATCCACACTTCCGTTGAAGATTTCTCGGCTAGTATCGAAAATTTAAACAGGAATCTCTTACGACTGTCTGTCGTCGCTGAGAGCTTAGGTCTGACTCTAAATACTACCAAAACTAAGTCGATCATTATCGGTACTAAACGAAACTTGGGTTTGATCGACAAAGTAAATAATAAAATTGTCCTCAACGATGTTGTTGTTCCCTACTCCAATGAGGTTAGAAACCTTGGTATCTTATTGGACGAAACTCTATCCTGGAATAATCAGATTGCTTCTATCAGTTCAAGAGTCTTCTGTATCTTGCATCAACTCCGACTTTTAAACAACTTCTTGCCCTTCGAAACCAGGAAAACATTATTCTTCTCTCTCGTACTTCCTATACTCGATTATGCTGACGTAGCCTAAATGGGTCTCACAAACACACAGCTGATGAAACTGGAGCGGTTACAAAATGCAGGTGTACGATTTGTCTACAACTTAAGGAAATTTGATCATATAAGTCAATTCAGGCAAAATATGGGATTGCTACCCATCAAACAACGTCGAATTTGGCATCTTCTTTTACTGGGGTTCAAGGTGTTGAGGTCCCGCGAGCCTGAATACCTGTATGATGGTCTTAGTCTTCTGGGAGATGGGGTCCGTCAGACAAGGGCACTCTATAACTTGACCTTGAGGATACCACTCCACTCGACTAATGTTTGCTCGAATAGCTTCACAGTTCTGTTTCCCCGGCTCTGGAATCGCCTCCCTCCGGATATCGTTCGGAAGGTAACTTACCTTTCATTTAGGTTTTTCCTCAGGAGATATTTAAGTGCTTCACCCATCACACTTACTTGATACCCATGTTTAATATGGTCCCTTTCTTCGGCGACGTCTATCCTTCTCCCTCCCATTCCCCTTTCTCCCTATTTTGGAGCAGGTTGAACTGAATTTAAGTTAGGTCAGGTATTCTTGTTTTTAGATATAAGTTTCTTTAATAGATTATTTCTGGTTGGCAGGAAGAAATTGCATGGCGATATGTCCACCTTTTGCACAATTCTATAAAAATGTATGAAACTTGTTTTAATGCAATAAAGAGTTCAATAATAATAATAATAATAATTTCCGTATAATTCCCCATTTTGAAAAACGATAGCAGAATATTCCGTATCCAGGAATACCTTGTCAATTTTGGGCATAGTAAGGATAGGCTGGATCATAATTCGACTAAAATAGAGGTTTTCATTTAAACAAATTTTTTTCGATGAAAGTACGAAACGAAAGAATTTTTTGGTGGATATGCTGTTAAAAATACATTATGACTTCGACAACAATTCCTGAATGTTGCACCATTCTATCGTTAAAGCATACTGAAAGTTGGAAATCTTGGAAAATTCAATGTCATGTCACCAGAGTCACATGTTACTCGATGGGGAATCCATGCCGTTTTTTAAGAAACCAAGTTTTTAACTCTTATAATATGAGAATATTTCATTTTAATTATTTATTTATTTATTTATTTATTTATTTATTTAATTATTTATTTATTTATTTATTCATTATAATATACTAAAAACTTTTCGGTTTCCCGGTTAAGACCTTGAAAATGAAATTCATGAAGTAGATAGTAGTGCTCCCTATAATTAGGGTGAAAACAAAAAATAACGATTCTGTACTTATATATAGGTACCTACATGGAATTCTGCATATACATCAGAGTCGTTAAATCTATTCAGGGACATTCTTTCTATAGTTTTATTTCCTCAGGAAAAACGTGTATACCATCTACAACGTGAATGTAAATGATGAAAAAGAATTCTCTAGAAATTATTAATTTTGAAATATTGTTTGGAGCAGCGAGATTTGAAACAAACTTAAGAATTGAAATACTAATGCGCTTCAATACTTGCTTATCCAGATAGTCATTATCTGTATCGATAACTTATACTTTTCAATTGTTGATATTTTATCATTTCATAATATCAGAAACGTTTGAAAAAATAAACAGTAATATAGTATATTCTTTCTGTAAGAAAAATACTCTGGACAATTATCATTTAAATTCGCATATGTTTCATAAACTCATAATTATATAAAACACTCTATAATTTTAGGTATTTTTAGTGTTAGGCTCAAGTGTCACAAAATAAAATATTTTATATGTTCTTTTTAGGTATCATGAATAATGGATTGAACACAATAAGTAAAATATCGCAGGAATTTGGACAGGTTGAAAAACAATCTCTTATGAATTCGCCAACGTTTCGGAACTATTTTGTTCCTTTCTGAAGGCTCATCATACAACTAATAAAAGTAACACTTTAAAATTGGTCATAGGAAGTTAAGGATAAATCAACAAACAGTCCGACGTGTGACAGTTAAATTGAACGAATGTACTACGTTGATTCCATAGAAATTTTAAGTCACAGCAATCTAATATCGAATCAGACGACGGAACGGGCAATTGGGTGGTGGGGTGTTAGGGAGGGATGGTAGAGGGGCTATATAACAGCGGAGTAGATGTACAAAGTATTCAGTTGTGAATGTGCTTCGTGCTGCAAATATTGTGTTGTGGTTTACATTTTTTAACTTTGATAATATCGAATTTTATCGTTTCATACTTAAATATTTTTTTCATTGTGGAAGACGAGATGGACAGAAAGAAGATCTTGAGAATGGGATTGGAAAAATTGAAGTCTAAACATATTGACTTGAGGAGAACAGTTCAAATCAGGAATTTTCTGAAGTCACATGTAGGAGAACGAAAAAGAGGAAAAGTTCCGCAGAAAAAATCCGACACTCACGCTGCAAGAAGAGAAGGTAATCAAGATGAACATAGCCAAAAAGTCGTGAAGAAAATAAATTCCGATGTTGGAGAAAAAAAGCAGTATGTGTCGAACGGAAATCTGAGAAAACGCTTGACGAGGTCTATCATTCTGAAGGAGATTCTGAATATGACATCTATTAGAAGAAAAGAAGATCCTAATATCAAACTTTTCAAAGTGAATGACTACATTGAGATTTTTAGGAAGAAGGAGAAACCTATAAAATGAAAACTTTTGTAGGATTTGTAACTCCAGCCCGCGCTCTATATTCAAAATGAAATATTATAATAACTTCGAAAAAAATTGAAAATTGTTAGATGTAGAGAAAAGACAACAGTACTGTTTTAAGTACTATGCGTAAAAGACTGAACGCTCCTTGACCTGCGATCAAGAAATAGAAAATTCATAATATTGGAGTGCGATTCTGATATTTGAATTTACAGCATATTCTAAATGAAACATTTATTTTGAAAACAAATAAAAATTGATAGGGGATCATGAAAGTTAACAGTTAGTACTGTTTCAAGTACTATGCAAAAAAAATCCACTGAACGCTTCTTGACCTGCAATCAAGCAATAGGTTATGTATGAATTCAGAGTGCAAGTCTGATATAATGAATCATTTATGATATAGAGTGTATTCTAAATGAAATATTAGGTTTGAAAAAAAATTAAAAATTGTTAGGTGTACTCAAAAGAAAACGTAAGGTCCCGTTCCAAGTACGGTATAAAAAAAATTAAAACTTCAAAATATGACCAGATATTTTAATTATCAGTAAAAATTAAGTAGGAGGATATCAAATAAGTGAGCCTTCGAATAAGGGCGATAAATAAACGAAATCAACTCAGATATATGAAAACCAACAAATGTTGATTTGTTTGTCCACTTTTATATCACTGTGTATTATGTTCCTGAATTAATTTCGTTTGTTTTGAGTTATTTCATCCTCTCATTTATTGAGACATTGGTTCACTATAACCAGGATAATTTCCAATCCTGCTTTTTTTGTCATTCAAGAACATTGTTTAAGGGATTCACCTACTATTTATATCCTACAGATAATTGGAAAAATTTGCTCTTTTCAGTTTCACTAGTTATAATTGCGTCATAGATCTAACGCTACGCTACGCAACGTAATTTTTTATATTGTTTTCTCATTATTCCATATGCCAGCTTCAGTACTCTCTCGAATATTATTATTCCAGTTTCAACCTCAAGAAAAAGGCTACTGCAACCAAAATTTTTCGTTATTTTCTCTAATAAATTTCAGCAATCCATTTTAAGAAATTCATGACGGAAGAAAGTAACTTTTTTATTCGGTTTTTCGAAGTTTTCCATGAGCTATATGGATGTGTAGAGGATGTTTCATTAAAATGAATTAATTTCAAAAGAAATTACCTGAGCCTGAAACAAAGAACAGTTTACATTGACGAATATAATAGACAGATGGAATAGAAGTCAACGTTCATACTTAATTATCGAAATCTCATTTCTCTTGCTTCGGTTTTCACAGCAATTGTTGATTCCAATATTTGGCGAGACGGCAGTACGGCAGCGAAATCGAGAATTTTTTCTTGGATGAACAAAATTACACCCAGTGAAAGAACCCTGATGAACGATTCAAAAGAATTCAGTAAAAATACAACAAATGATCGTTAAACTCACCTTTTAAAACGTGTTCTGAAAGCACGAAATCTAATTTTTAATCGATATGTGACTAATCAGTAAGATCACTAGTTTTTATTCGGAAACAAATCCTCTTTCGAAATTATGATCGTGGACGTTAGTCTTCATATAGCATCTGACTGAATTCTTCAAGAAATCCGTACGCTTCGCGATAAGTTTTTTATGCAATCTCGAATACACATGCCATCTCCAAACAAACATCTCCCCAATATTAAATCACACATAGGAAACTATAATACCAGTTTATGGATTACAAATGATTTGCGTTTCCTTGTACAGATGGTAGAATATACTAAACACAATGCTGGAGGAATTAATTCATCAAATTCATTCTTTCAATACCTGATTATAATTTTGTAATGCTACAATTTCCAGCATTCAGTATGCTTTAACGATAGAATGGTGCAATATTCAGGAATTGTTGTCGAAGTCATAATGTATTTTTAACAGCATATCCACCAAAAAATTCTTTCGTTTCGTACTTTCATCGAAAAAAATTTGTTTAAATGAAAACCTCTATTTTAGTCGAATTATGATCCATCCTATTCTTACTTTGCCCAAAATTGACAAGGTATTCCTGGATACGGAATATTCTGCTATCGTTTTTCAAAATGGGGAATTATACGGAAATAACTTGATATTAGTCCGAAAGTCACACTAAAACATTTGTAAGGCCTCACTACAGTGACGGCTCTTGCCCATAAGGTGTGGGTCGGCCCGATCCAGGATATACAGGGAATATCCTGGAAATTTTTTCAACCAATAACTGGAAATGAAAACGCGGAATATTCAATTTTATGTCCCAAAAATAAGTGCAATCAGAACTCAATTGACATGTTTTTCAGCATCTTAATGTTAAGTTATTGGTTGAGAAACTATTAACAGATAGAAGAAGAAGTTAATTTAAAAGCAATTGGTGGGTTTCAGCGTCTTCAATTTGAGTGGTTGATCAATATTGAAGAAACATTAATTTTATTCCAGACTTATGTCCCACCCTGCAGATATAATCTGATTTCCTTTATACAACCGCAGTGTATAAAAGTTTAGGCTTGTTTTTGGAGAAAGAATGTACTACACTTCTTTGTTTTTGCCAAGCTTTTCAATAATAGTTTTATTCTTCTTCGGGGTCTTTCTGTGAATACCGATAACAAATTCGTTACAACACAAAACTTCAACGTCAATACGAATCAAAATTTTAACACATCTCCAATTTTGATTTTGAGTGATAATGTAATAAATTTTTCTTTCTCTATTTCACCATTCCTCCTTCTACTATCACATGATCTTGTGACAGGGTGCAAAGTTTGTTTCGATTTGCTACCACTCCAATTATTCAACAATCCAAGAAATTTAGATTCCACTCAGATTATCAAAATTTACGAAATGAATCGAAGAAAACTGATAAACACGTACGTGTATCCCTTTCTCTTATTCTACGACACTGACCTAATTCAATTCAATATGGGAACAGCGATGCGTATGCCATTCTTATATCCCCACTCCGAGGCTCGGCCGGCCGATCTACGCGTATTCAATTCAAGAAGCTTCGAAATCACCGTGCCCTTATAAATTCACTAGGAATTACAAATTTTTGTGGTCAAAAAATCACTAAAGTATTTTAATTCCGTTCGAATACCCTTTTTCAAAAATCAACTATTCATTTAATAAACAAAAAATCTAACTCTCACTATAATTAGGGATATATTTTCATTGACTAAACTACTCTTAAACGGTACGAATACGCTCTTTTCTAAAATAGACATAATATTTAATGATTAACTATTCATTTGATGATATAATATCTTGCAATAGAGTCAATAGAAAATGAGGAAATCTAGAAATATGAAAACTAAACGCCCAAACCATAGCAATGTAGGCCCAACTCGTGCTGGCCGACCGTGTATGTATCTAGCAGCGACGTAATACGATGTTCAACTTGGTGATAACTGCGTGCGACGTAGGTGCTGTACGGTACCATAACTTGAAGCGTTTCGCTAGGCTCCTGCGGCTGGCCGACCTAGCGTGTTTAGCGTAAGGACAGAGAACTTCGAAATAAAGTAATTCAGGGCGACTGGGGCGTCATGTTGATCGAATCAAGTTGTAGTACGTTATAATAGGGAACTAATCGAGATTTGAATATCGAAATTGATCATTTGGAATAAGTTGCGAAGAATAAAATAATTTTGATTATATTCTATTTCTCGATTATTTTTGGGTCGGCCCGGCCGACCCTGCATACCCTGACGAGCCGTCATTGCCTCACTATCTCCAAAATTTAAGACGAAAATCGGAAATTATATTCACGCCCAGTACGAAAAGAAGATATTGAAAAAAATTACCAATGCAAGTGATATTCAGTAAAGTGAAAATAAAATATCGCCAAAATAATGTCGAAATTAGACATAGTCAAACTTATGCAAGTTTTTGGCCTTCCAACTTCATTTGCTGTTTAGATTAGATATTTTATGATTTCTATGCTGATCCGGCTATCGAAAATATTCAAAATGATTTTGAAAAGACCGTTTTATAGAAAAAAGTTTTATTTTGAGATGCTGGGGTTCGAACATAAATCGATAATTAATTGCAATATTTCCGAAAAATGCATCAACAATCAAATATCTTATTTCAAAATACTTCAAAGTTCATGCTATACAATTCCTTGTTTTCGCAGGTAGTAATTATGACCAAATCGGTCCGTTGCGGGCGGAAACGTTGAGGGATGGTTTATTGTATTGGCAATTGGCAACATGGCAAAGTTGGAAGAATACGTTACAGAATTGCTCCGTTTGAAAAAGGATCAATTAATCGATATTATTATTAGTAGAAAAGTGCCTGAGGCGGTCAATCTTAGTGAGAAACTCAGAGATTATATATCGAATGGATTCAGTCAACGTTTCCAGAGTTCTGAAGAAGATTCGAGCTGTTGTTATGATGATAACCTAGAAAATGCTGATTCAATCTTGGTTGTAGAAAGTAAGCTGAAACTAGCAAATATGGAGATCAAATATTTAAGGGAAGCTTGTGGTCGCCTTGAGAAGGTAATTGAAGACAAAGAACGTATAATCACGCTGTTAGACAATAATACAAATCATGATAACGAAAACTGTAACTTCCCGCATCTTGGAGTTCCATCCGGCGTTGCCTATGTGAAGAAAACCTCAGATGTTTTGGTGAAAAGCAAGATCCCTAATACTAAGATCGATAAAAATGCAGCATCAGTCTCGAAGAATTCTGAGCCTGCTATTGGTGATGAAAATAAAGCACAATCATCGGTTATCTCTGAAAGCCTCCATGAGGACGAAGCTGGTGGTAAATGGTCTGATGTTGTAAGAAAAAAGCGATTAAATAGGGAAAGGAATATGAAGAAGGTCTGTTTCGGAACAAAAGCTACTGATCAAGATGTCGCAATTCAAGGTGCTATCCGTAGGCAGTGGATCTATGTGGGTAGAATTGCTGGGAAACAGGTTTCTGAGGACGAGATAAAAAACTACCTGAAGGAGGTTCCTGAAAACGATTTAATCATTGTGAAGAAGCTAAACACCCTGGGCCAAAATTCCGCTTTCAGCATTGGATTGCCATCTGAGGAGTCACGAAAACTGGTGTACGACAGTTCCTTTTGGCCTGAAGGTATAATTCTAAGAGATTTCACCTTCGATAAGCAATTTTTCCGGAAAAGCAGAGAACTCAAGGACGCAATTTAGATTCGTTATGCCACTCCACATTCCCAAGATCAGAGCCAGGTGAGCGTTTTTGTTTGTTGGTTCAAAATGTTCAATCCCTGGGTACAGCCTACAATGGCCTACAACTGATGATTAATCAAGAGGAAGCAGACGTGATAGCAATAACTGAGCACTGGAAGTGTATTGATGAACTAAAAACATATCAATTCAGTGGTTATAAACTTGTTTCAAATTTCAGTCGTTCAAGGGGCCGTCATGGGGGTTGTGCCATTTATAGTAGGACTAAATTTAAATGTACTGAAAGGCTGGACTTTAGTTCACTAAATATATGTAATATTTTCGAATGTTGTGCTGTTCAACTGAAATTCGAATGTCGCAAGTTGCTCATTATCTGTGTTTATAGGCCCAACACTGCACCACTTGCTGATGTGGGTTTATTTCTTGAACAGCTCAGGGCAGTTCTTGAACGATGCGCCACAGAGAAGGTTGAATATATTCTGGTAGGTGACTTCAATATTAATATTTTAACGAATTCCCCTGATAAAGTGGAGTTTTTATCCTTATTAGAGAACTTCCATGTGAATGTTACTAACTTTGCACCTACTCGTCCTGCATCTGGGTCTTGCGTGGACAATGTATTGACCTCAGTTACTGGTAAAACTGAAGTTATCGAATACCACATCAGTGACCATTCGGGACTCAAATTCGTCTCCAATCTTCATGTGAATTCAGATAATGTATTACATAATACAAAAATCAAAAAACGTTTCATCAATGAGAAATCCATCGACAATTTTCTCCAGGAACTTTCTTATGCCGTATGGGACGACATCTATGCCAGTCAGCTTGACCCAAACCAACTCTGGAAAGTTTTTCACGAACGCTACTTGGAATATTTTGAACGGTGTTTTCCTAAGCGCACTATTAGAGTATCTCCATCAACAAGAAATTTCAAATATTCTAAGGAAATTAAAGAACTCAAGGGAATTTTGGACAAACTACACACAGTTATATTTGCTAAGCCTGAATATAAGAAAACGTATTCAATTTAAAAAAAAAAATATGATTCTCTTTTGTCCAAGAAAAAAAAGGAATATTACAATAATATTATTCTGAATTCAGAAAATAAGTCGAAAGCTTCCTGGAAGATAATCAAATCACTTACAGGAAAAGGGAGTTTGAACAAGATTCCTCATTCTAGTAGTGACCCTTCTTCGCTTGCAAAAGAATTCAACAACTTTTTTGCGGACATCTCAACAAAGATAACTAAGAACTTGGCCAAATCTCCTATGGGAGATTCGGTGAAAAGGCTGGAGAAATCTTTCTACATGTTCGATATTTCTCAGAATGAAGTTTTGTCCACCGTCAAATCTTTGAAGAATAAAATGTCTTGCGGGTATGATGAGGTACCAATGAAAGTCTTGAAGGCATCAATTAACCATATAATTGAACCACTTACTTTCCTCATAAATCGTTCATTCAAGGAGGGTATATTTCCCGATAACTTGAAGATAGCCATAATAAAACCACTATTCAAGAAGGGTGATATTGATGACTTGAATAACTATAGACCTATAAGTATTCTCCCCTCATTCTCCAAGGTTTTCGAGAAAATTCTTTGCAAAAGATTGTCCAGTTTTTTCCGTAAGTTCGATATACTTTCACCGAACCAGCATGGCTTCCTTAGGGATAGAAGTGTTGAAACTGCTATTTTTGAGCTTCTTAATGAAATAACAGTTGCTATGGAAGAGGGGGAGATTCCATTGGCTATGTTTTTAGATCTTTCCAAAGCCTTCGATTGTGTTGATCATAAAAGACTCTTGGAAATCCTTGAGGAATGTGGAATAAGAGATACACAACTGGAACTTCTGGAGAGTTACCTAACATCTAGAAAACAAAGAGTTGTCCTGGAGGTTAATGGCGATTATTTTACATCAGATGATGTTGATATAACCTTGGGCGTTCCCCAGGGCAGCATTATAGGTCCACTTCTATTCATTGTGTATATAAATTACTTGGCTCTTTTGAATTTTTGTTCATACAAGAAAGTTTCATTGAGATTGTTTGCTGATGACACAAATTACCTGATCCGTTCTCCTTCTATCAGTTCTGCCATTCATGATTCAGATATCGTTATGAACCTTATATTTCAGTGGTTGTCCAATCACAATCTTGTGATCAATGTGGATAAGTCTCAATGTTTGTTTTTCTATAGTGAGAGATCTAAACTTCAGTATCCTACATCGATTCACGTTCTAAATGGTACTGTTCGGGTGGAGGCTGATGTCAGGTTTTTGGGGCTGGTTCTCGATAAACATCTGAAATGGGGACCCCATATCGAGCAATTAAGAAGTAGACTTAACTCCACCTCCTATGCACTTTTCATGTTGAGAAGTCAGGTTGATTTCGAAGTCCTTAAATTGGTTTATTATGCAAACTTCCATTCGCTAATTTCCTATGGAATTATTTTCTGGGGTTGTTCCACTCACGTGGACACAATTTTTGTAACTCAAAAAAGAGCATTACGTACCATGTTAAGATTAGGTTATAGAGCGAGTTGTAGAGGACTGTTTAAGGGAAATAATATTCTGACAGTTTACGGTGTGTACATTTATAAATTGTTAATATTCTTCAGTAAAAACAACCATTACTTCAGAGATTTCAGGAATTTGAATAACACGAGAAGAATGTATCCCTACATTTTACCTTTACATAGTACTGTCAACAGGGGTAAAGCTGTGGAGTGTATGGCTATAACTTTATTTAATGTTTTACCAAGGAAGCTCAGAGATATAATGTGTCATGAAAAATTTAAAAAATCATTGTATAGTTTTATTCTGGATTGTGAACCGTATAGTTTAGAAGAATTTAAGGAGTTTTGTAAGAAATGAACAATGTTTTGTTTTTGTGCGATTTGACTTGTTTCATCTTTTATTCCAAGCTGGTGTAATTGTTTGAGACCAATGAACATTTATTATTATTATTATTATTATTATTATTATTATACTGTACCTGTGTTATTCTGTACCTGTCACCTAGTCAAAGTAACAAATATTTTACTGTATATTTCAATACGTCAATGGTTTTGAATAGGGTTTTTTTGCTTATCAAGAAATAGTAGTCCCGTAAATCAGTTATGGCACTTTTTTGGTTTCCATGATATTGTTCTGGTTTTTTCTACAGATAAATCCCCTTTCTCTTGACAACGTGAATGTAAATGATGAAAAAGAATTCTCTAGAAATTATTAATTTTGAAATATTGTTTGGAGCAGCGAGATTTGAAACAAACTTAAGAATTGAAATACTAATGCGCTTCAATACTTGCTTATCCAGATAGTTATTATCTGTATCGATAACTTATACTTTTCAATTGTTGATATTTTATCATTTCATAATATCAGAAACGTTTGAAAAAATGAACAGTAATATATAATAGTATATTCTTTCTGTAAGAAAAATACTCTGGACAATTATCATTTAAATTCGCATATGTTTCATAAACTCATAATTATATAAAACACTCTATAATTTCAGGTATTTTTAGTGTTAGGCTCAAGTATCACAAAATAACAAAATATTTTATATGTTCTTTTTAGGTATCATAAATAATGGATTGAACACAATAGGTAAAATATCGCAGGAATTTGGACAGGTTGAAAAACAATCTCTTATGAATTCGCCAACGTTTCGGAACTATTTTGTTCCTTTCTCAAGGCTCATCATACAACTAATAAAAGTAACACTTCAAAATTGGTCATAGGAAGTTAAGGATAAATCAACAAACAGTCCGACGTGTGACAGTTAAATTGAACGAATGTAATACGTTGATTCCATAGAAATTTTAAGTCACAGCAATCTAATATCGAATCAGACGACGGAACGGGCAATTGGGTGGTGGGGTGCTAGGGAGGGATGGTAGAGGGGCTATATAACAGCGGAGTAGATGTACAAAGTATTCAGTTGTGAATGTGCTTCGTGCTGCAAATATTGTGTTGTGGTTTACATTTTTTAACTTTGATACTATCGAATTTTATCGTTTCATACTTAAATATTTTTTTCATTGTGGAAGACGAGATGGACAGAAAGAAGATCTTGAGAATGGGATTGGAAAAATTGAAGTCTAAACAAATTGACTTGAGGAGAACAGTTCAAATCAGGAATTTTCTGAAGTCACATGTAGGAGAACGAAAAAGAGGAGAAGTTCCTCAGAAAAAATCCGACAATCACGCTGCAAGAAGAGAAGGTAATCAAGATGAACATAGTAAAAAAGTCTTGAAGAAAATAAATTCCGATGTTGGAGAAAAAAAGCAGTATGTGTCGAACGGAAATCTGAGAAAACGCTTGACGAGGTCTTTCATTCTGAAGGAGATTTTGAATATGACATCTATTAGAAGAAAAGAAGATCCTAATATCCAACTTTTCAATGTGAATGACTACATTGAGATTTTTAGGAAGAAGGAGAAACCTATAAAATGAAAACTTTTGTAGGATTTGTAACTCCAGCCCGCGCTCTATATTCAAAATGAAATATTAACTTCGAAAAAAATTGAAAATTGTTAGATGTAGAGAAAAGACAACAGTACTGTTTTAAGTACTATGCGTAAAAGACTGAACGCTCCTTGACCTGCGATCAAGAAATAGAAAATTCATAATATTGGAGTGCAAGTCTGATATTTGAATTTACAGCATATTCTTAATGAAACATTGATTTTGAAAACAAATAAAAATTGATAGGGGATCATAAAAGTTAACAGTTAGTACTGTTTCAAGTACTATGCAAAAACAATCCACTGAACGCTTCTTGACCTGCAATCAAGCAATAGGTTATGTATGAATTCAGAGTGCAAGTCTGATATAATGAATCATTTATGATATAGAGTGTATTCTAAATGAAACATTAGGTTTGAAGAAAAATTAAAAATTGTAAGGTGTACTCAAAAGACAACGTTAGGTCCCGTTCCAAGTACAGTATAAAAAAAATTAAAACTTCAAAATATGACCAGATATACTAAGTATCAGCAAAAATTAAGTAGGAGGATATCAAATAAGTGAGCCTTCGAATAAGGGCGATAAATAAACGAAATCAACTCAGATATATGAAAACCAACAACTGTTGATTTGTTTGTCCACTTTTATATCAATGTGTATTATGTTCCTGAATTAATTTCGTTTGTTTTGAGTTATTTCATCCTCTCATTTATTGAGACATTGGTTCACTATAACCAGGATAATTTCCAATCCTGCTTTTTTTTTTTCATTCAAGAACATTGTTCTAGGGATTCATCTACTATTTATATCCTACAGATAATTGGAAAAATTTGCTCTTTTCAGTTTCACTAGTTATAATGGCGTCATAGACCTAACGCTACGCTACGCACCGTAATTTTTTATATGTTTTCTCATTATTCCATATGCCAGCTTCAGTTCTCTCGCGAATATTATTATTCCAGTTTCAACCTCAAGAAAAAGGCTACTGCAACCAAAATTTTTCATTATTTTCTCTAATGAATTTCAGCAATCCATTTTAAGAAATTCATGAGAGAAGAAAGTAACTTTTTTATTCGGTTTTTCGAAGTTTTCCATGAGCTATATGGATGTGTAGAGGATGTTTCATTGAAATGAATTAATTTCAAAAGAAATTACCTGAGCCTGAAACAAAGGACAGTTCACATTGACGAATATAATAGACAGATAGAAAATAAGTCAACGTTCATACTTAATTATCGAAATCTCATTTCTCTTGACAAATACAAAGGGGATTTATCTGTAAAAAAAACCAGAACAATATCATGGAAACCAAAAAAGTGCCATAACTGATCTACGGGACTACTATTTCTTGATAAGCAAAAAAACCCTATTCAAAACCATTGACGTATTGAAGTATACAGTAAAATATTTGTTACTTTGACTAGGTGACAGGTACAGAATAACACAGGTACAGTATAACCAATACAATAAACCATCCCTCAACGTTTCCGCCCGCAACGGACCGATTTGGTCATAATTACTACCTGCGAAAACAAGGAATTGTATAGCATGAACTTTGAAGTATTTTGAAATAAGATATTTGATTGTTGATGCATTTTTCGGAAATATTGCAATTAATTATCGATTTATGTTCGAACCCCAGCATCTCAAAATAGAACTTTTTTCTATAAAACGGCCTTTTCAAAATCATTTTGAATATTTTCGATAGCCGGATCAGCATAGAAATCATAAAATATCTAATCTAAACAGCAAATGAAGTTGGACGACCAAAAACTTGCATAAGTATGACTATGTCTATTTTCGACATTATTTTGGTGATATTTTATTTTCACTTTACTGAATGTCACTTGCAATGGTTATTTTTTTTTTAATATCTTCTTTTCGTACTGGGCGTGAATATAATTTCCGATTTTCGTCTTAAATTTTGGAGATAGTGAGGCCTTACAAATGTTTTAGTGTGACTTTCGGACTAATATCAAGTTATTTCCGTATAATTCCCCATTTTGAAAAACGATAGCAGAATATTCCGTATCCAGGAATACCTTGTCAATTTTGGGCATAGTAAGGATAGGATGGATCATAATTCGACTAAAATAGAGGCTTTCATTTAAACAAATTTTTTTCGATGAAAGTACGAAACGAAAGAATTTTTTGGTGGATATGCTGTTAAAAATACATTATGACTTCGACAACAATTCCTGAATGTTGCACCATTCCATCGTTAAAGCATACTGAAAGCTGGAAATCTTGGAAAATTCAATGTCATGTCACCAGAGTCACATGTTACTCGATGGGGAATCAATGCCGTTTTTCAAGAAACCAAGTTTTTAACTCTTATAATATGAAAATATTTCATTTTTATTATTTATTTATTCATTTATTTATTTATTAATTATTATATACTCAAAATTTTTCGGTTTCCCGGTTAAGACCGGGAATCAGACGACGGAACGGGCAATTGGGTGGTGGGGTGCTAGGGAGGGATGGTAGAGGGGCTATATAACAGCGGAGTAGATGTACAAAGTATTCAGTTGTGAATGTGCTTCGTGCTGCAAATATTGTGTTGTGGTTTACATTTTTTAACTTTGATACTATCGAATTTTATCGTTTCATACTTAAATATTTTTTTCATTGTGGAAGACGAGATGGACAGAAAGAAGATCTTGAGAATGGGATTGGAAAAATTGAAGTCTAAACAAATTGACTTGAGGAGAACAGTTCAAATCAGGAATTTTCTGAAGTCACATGTAGGAGAACGAAAAAGAGGAGAAGTTCCGCAGAAAAAATCCGACACTCACGCTGCAAGAAGAGAAGGTAATCAAGATGAACATAGTAAAAAAGTCTTGAAGAAAATAAATTCCGATGTTGGAGAAAAAAAGCAGTATGTGTCGAACGGAAATCTGAGAAAACGCTTGACGAGGTCTTTCATTCTGAAGGAGATTTTGAATATGACATCTATTAGAAGAAAAGAAGATCCTAATATCCAACTTTTCAATGTGAATGACTACATTGAGATTTTTAGGAAGAAGGAGAAACCTATAAAATGAAAACTTTTGTAGGATTTGTAACTCCAGCCCGCGCTCTATATTCAAAATGAAATATTTACTTCGAAAAAAATTGAAAATTGTTAGATGTAGAGAAAAGACAACAGTACTGTTTTAAGTACTATGCGTAAAAGACTGAACGCTCCTTGACCTGCGATCAAGAAATAGAAAATTCATAATATTGGAGTGCAAGTCTGATATTTGAATTTACAGCATATTCTTAATGAAACATTGATTTTGAAAACAAATAAAAATTGATAGGGGATCATAAAAGTTAACAGTTAGTACTGTTTCAAGTACTATGCAAAAACAATCCACTGAACGCTTCTTGACCTGCAATCAAGCAATAGGTTATGTATGAATTCAGAGTGCAAGTCTGATATAATGAATCATTTATGATATAGAGTGTATTCTAAATGAAACATTAGGTTTGAAAAAAAATTAAAAATTGTAAGGTGTACTCAAAAGACAACGTTAGGTCCCGTTCCAAGTACAGTATAAAAAAAATTAAAACTTCAAAATATGACCAGATATACTAAGTATCAGCAAAAATTAAGTAGGAGGATATCAAATAAGTGAGCCTTCGAATAAGGGCGATAAATAAACGAAATCAACTCAGATATATGAAAACCAACAAATGTTGATTTGTTTGTCCACTTTTATATCAATGTGTATTATGTTCCTGAATTAATTTCGTTTGTTTTGAGTTATTTCATCCTCTCATTTATTGAGACATTGGTTCACTATAACCAGGATAATTTCCAATCCTGCTTTTTTTTTTTCATTCAAGAACATTGTTCTAGGGATTCATCTACTATTTATATCCTACAGATAATTGGAAAAATTTGCTCTTTTCAGTTTCACTAGTTATAATGGCGTCATAGATCTAACGCTACGCTACGCACCGTAATTTTTTATATGTTTTCTCATTATTCCATATGCCAGCTTCAGTTCTCTCGCGAATATTATTATTCCAGTTTCAACCTCAAGAAAAAGGCTACTGCAACCAAAATTTTTCATTATTTTCTCTAATGAATTTCAGCAATCCATTTTAAGAAATTCATGAGAGAAGAAAGTAACTTTTTTATTCGGTTTTTCGAAGTTTTCCATGAGCTATATGGATGTGTAGAGGATGTTTCATTGAAATGAATTAATTTCAAAAGAAATTACCTGAGCCTGAAACAAAGGACAGTTCACATTGACGAATATAATAGACAGATAGAAAATAAGTCAACGTTCATACTTAATTATCGAAATCTCATTTCTCTTGACAAATACAAAGGGGATTTATCTGTAAAAAAAACCAGAACAATATCATGGAAACCAAAAAAGTGCCATAACTGATCTACGGGACTACTATTTCTTGATAAGCAAAAAAACCCTATTCAAAACCATTGACGTATTGAAGTATACAGTAAAATATTTGTTACTTTGACTAGGTGACAGGTACAGAATAACACAGGTACAGTATAACCAATACAATAAACCATCCCTCAACGTTTCCGCCCGCAACGGACCGATTTGGTCATAATTACTACCTGCGAAAACAAGGAATTGTATAGCAGGAACTTTGAAGTATTTTGAAATAAGATATTTGATTGTTGATGCATTTTTCGGAAATATTGCAATTAATTATCGATTTATGTTCGAACCCCAGCATCTCAAAATAGAACTTTTTTCTATAAAACGGCCTTTTCAAAATCATTTTGAATATTTTCGATAGCCGGATCAGCATAGAAATCATAAAATATCTAATCTAAACAGCAAATGAAGTTGGACGACCAAAAACTTGCATAAGTATGACTATGTCTATTTTCGACATTATTTTGGTGATATTTTATTTTCACTTTACTGAATGTCACTTGCAATGGTTATTTTTTTTTTAATATCTTCTTTTCGTACTGGGCGTGAATATAATTTCCGATTTTCGTCTTAAATTTTGGAGATAGTGAGGCCTTACAAATGTTTTAGTGTGACTTTCGGACTAATATCAAGTTATTTCCGTATAATTCCCCATTTTGAAAAACGATAGCAGAATATTCCGTATCCAGGAATACCTTGTCAATTTTGGGCATAGTAAGGATAGGATGGATCATAATTCGACTAAAATAGAGGCTTTCATTTAAACAAATTTTTTTCGATGAAAGTACGAAACGAAAGAATTTTTTGGTGGATATGCTGTTAAAAATACATTATGACTTCGACAACAATTCCTGAATGTTGCACCATTCCATCGTTAAAGCATACTGAAAGCTGGAAATCTTGGAAAATTCAATGTCATGTCACCAGAGTCACATGTTACTCGATGGGGAATCAATGCCGTTTTTCAAGAAACCAAGTTTTTAACTCTTATAATATGAAAATATTTCATTTTTATTATTTATTTATTCATTTATTTATTTATTAATTATTATATACTCAAAATTTTTCGGTTTCCCGGTTAAGACCGGGAATCAGACGACGGAACGGGCAATTGGGTGGTGGGGTGCTAGGGAGGGATGGTAGAGGGGCTATATAACAGCGGAGTAGATGTACAAAGTATTCAGTTGTGAATGTGCTTCGTGCTGCAAATATTGTGTTGTGGTTTACATTTTTTAACTTTGATACTATCGAATTTTATCGTTTCATACTTAAATATTTTTTTCATTGTGGAAGACGAGATGGACAGAAAGAAGATCTTGAGAATGGGATTGGAAAAATTGAAGTCTAAACAAATTGACTTGAGGAGAACAGTTCAAATCAGGAATTTTCTGAAGTCACATGTAGGAGAACGAAAAAGAGGAGAAGTTCCGCAGAAAAAATCCGACACTCACGCTGCAAGAAGAGAAGGTAATCAAGATGAACATAGTAAAAAAGTCTTGAAGAAAATAAATTCCGATGTTGGAGAAAAAAAGCAGTATGTGTCGAACGGAAATCTGAGAAAACGCTTGACGAGGTCTTTCATTCTGAAGGAGATTTTGAATATGACATCTATTAGAAGAAAAGAAGATCCTAATATCCAACTTTTCAATGTGAATGACTACATTGAGATTTTTAGGAAGAAGGAGAAACCTATAAAATGAAAACTTTTGTAGGATTTGTAACTCCAGCCCGCGCTCTATATTCAAAATGAAATATTAACTTCGAAAAAAATTGAAAATTGTTAGATGTAGAGAAAAGACAACAGTACTGTTTTAAGTACTATGCGTAAAAGACTGAACGCTCCTTGACCTGCGATCAAGAAATAGAAAATTCATAATATTGGAGTGCAAGTCTGATATTTGAATTTACAGCATATTCTTAATGAAACATTGATTTTGAAAACAAATAAAAATTGATAGGGGATCATAAAAGTTAACAGTTAGTACTGTTTCAAGTACTATGCAAAAACAATCCACTGAACGCTTCTTGACCTGCAATCAAGCAATAGGTTATGTATGAATTCAGAGTGCAAGTCTGATATAATGAATCATTTATGATATAGAGTGTATTCTAAATGAAACATTAGGTTTGAAAAAAAATTAAAAATTGTAAGGTGTACTCAAAAGACAACGTTAGGTCCCGTTCCAAGTACAGTATAAAAAAAATTAAAACTTCAAAATATGACCAGATATACTAATTATCAGCAAAAATTAAGTAGGAGGATATCAAATAAGTGAGCCTTCGAATAAGGGCGATAAATAAACGAAATCAACTCAGATATATGAAAACCAACAAATGTTGATTTGTTTGTCCACTTTTATATCAATGTGTATTATGTTCCTGAATTAATTTCGTTTGTTTTGAGTTATTTCATCCTCTCATTTATTGAGACATTGGTTCACTATAACCAGGATAATTTCCAATCCTGCTTTTTTTTTTTCATTCAAGAACATTGTTTTAGGGATTCATCTACTATTTATATCCTACAGATAATTGGAAAAATTTGCTCTTTTCAGTTTCACTAGTTATAATGGCGTCATAAAACTAACGCTACGCTACGCACCGTAATTTTTTATATGTTTTCTCATTATTCCATATGCCAGCTTCAGTTCTCTCGCGAATATTATTATTCCAGTTTCAACCTCAAGAAAAAGGCTACTGCAACCAAAATTTTTCATTATTTTCTCTAATGAATTTCAGCAATCCATTTTAAGAAATTCATGAGAGAAGAAAGTAACTTTTTTATTCGGTTTTTCGAAGTTTTCCATGAGCTATATGGATGTGTAGAGGATGTTTCATTGAAATGAATTAATTTCAAAAGAAATTACCTGAGCCTGAAACAAAGGACAGTTCACATTGACGAATATAATAGACAGATAGAAAAGAAGTCAACGTTCATACTTAATTATCGAAATCTCATTTCTCTTGACAAATACAAAGGGGATTTATCTGTAAAAAAACCAGAACAATATCATGGAAACCAAAAAAGTGCCATAACTGATCTACGGGACTACTATTTCTTGATAAGCAAAAAAAAACCCTATTCAAAACCATTGACGTATTGAAGTATACAGTAAAATATTTGTTACTTTGACTAGGTGACAGGTACAGAATAACACAGGTACAGTATAACCAATACAATAAACCATCCCTCAACGTTTCCGCCCGCAACGGACCGATTTGGTCATAATTACTACCTGCGAAAACAAGGAATTGTATAGCAGGAACTTTGAAGTATTTTGAAATAAGATATTTGATTGTTGATGCATTTTTCGGAAATATTGCAATTAATTATCGATTTATGTTCGAACCCCAGCATCTCAAAATAGAACTTTTTTCTATAAAACGGCCTTTTCAAAATCATTTTGAATATTTTCGATAGCCGGATCAGCATAGAAATCATAAAATATCTAATCTAAACAGCAAATGAAGTTGGACGACCAAAAACTTGCATAAGTATGACTATGTCTATTTTCGACATTATTTTGTTGATATTTTATTTTCACTTTACTGAATGTCACTTGCAATGGTTATTTTTTTTTTAATATCTTCTTTTCGTACTGGGCGTGAATATAATTTCCGATTTTCGTCTTAAATTTTGGAGATAGTGAGGCCTTACAAATGTTTTAGTGTGACTTTCGGACTAATATCAAGTTATTTCCGTATAATTCCCCATTTTGAAAAACGATAGCAGAATATTCCGTATCCAGGAATACCTTGTCAATTTTGGGCATAGTAAGGATAGGATGGATCATAATTCGACTAAAATAGAGGCTTTCATTTAAACAAATTTTTTTCGATGAAAGTACGAAACGAAAGAATTTTTTGGTGGATATGCTGTTAAAAATACATTATGACTTCGACAACAATTCCTGAATGTTGCACCATTCCATCGTTAAAGCATACTGAAAGCTGGAAATCTTGGAAAATTCAATGTCATGTCACCAGAGTCACATGTTACTCGATGGGGAATCAATGCCGTTTTTCAAGAAACCAAGTTTTTAACTCTTATAATATGAAAATATTTCATTTTTATTATTTATTTATTCATTTATTTATTTATTAATTATTATATACTCAAAATTTTTCGGTTTCCCGGTTAAGACCGGGAATCAGACGACGGAACGGGCAATTGGGTGGTGGGGTGCTAGGGAGGGATGGTTGAGGGGCTATATAACAGCGGAGTAGATGTACAAAGTATTCAGTTGTGAATGTGCTTCGTGCTGCAAATATTGTGTTGTGGTTTACATTTTTTAACTTTGATACTATCGAATTTTATCGTTTCATACTTAAATATTTTTTTCATTGTGGAAGACGAGATGGACAGAAAGAAGATCTTGAGAATGGGATTGGAAAAATTGAAGTCTAAACAAATTGACTTGAGGAGAACAGTTCAAATCAGGAATTTTCTGAAGTCACATGTAGGAGAACGAAAAAGAGGAGAAGTTCCGCAGAAAAAATCCGACACTCACGCTGCAAGAAGAGAAGGTAATCAAGATGAACATAGTAAAAAAGTCTTGAAGAAAATAAATTCCGATGTTGGAGAAAAAAAGCAGTATGTGTCGAACGGAAATCTGAGAAAACGCTTGACGAGGTCTTTCATTCTGAAGGAGATTTTGAATATGACATCTATTAGAAGAAAAGAAGATCCTAATATCCAACTTTTCAATGTGAATGACTACATTGAGATTTTTAGGAAGAAGGAGAAACCTATAAAATGAAAACTTTTGTAGGATTTGTAACTCCAGCCCGCGCTCTATATTCAAAATAAAATATTAACTTCGAAAAAAATTGAAAATTGTTAGATGTAGAGAAAAGACAACAGTACTGTTTTAAGTACTATGCGTAAAAGACTGAACGCTCCTTGACCTGCGATCAAGAAATAGAAAATTCATAATATTGGAGTGCAAGTCTGATATTTGAATTTACAGCATATTCTTAATGAAACATTAATTTTGAAAACAAATAAAAATTGATAGGGGATCATAAAAGTTAACAGTTAGTACTGTTTCAAGTACTATGCAAAAACAATCCACTGAACGCTTCTTGACCTGCAATCAAGCAATAGGTTATGTATGAATTCAGAGTGCAAGTCTGATATAATGAATCATTTATGATATAGAGTGTATTCTAAATGAAACATTAGGTTTGAAAAAAAAATTAAAAATTGTAAGGTGTACTCAAAAGACAACGTAAGGTCCCGTTCCAAGTACGGTATAAAAAAAATTAAAACTTCAAAATATGACCAGATATACTAATTATCAGTAAAAATTAAGTAGGAGGATATCAAATAGGTGAGCCTTCGAATAAGAGCGATAAATAAACGAAATCAACTCAGATATATGAAAACCAACAACAAAGTAACTTTTTTATTCGGTTTTTCGAAGTTTTCCATGAGCTATATGGATGTGTAGAGGATGTTTCATTAAAATGAATTAATTTCAAAGAAATTACCTGAGCCTGAAACAAAGAACAGTTTACATTGACGAATATAATAGACAGATAGAATAGAAGTCAACGTTCATACTTAATTATCGAAATCTCTATTCTCTTGACAAATACAAAGGGGATTTATCTGTAAAAAAAACCAGAACAATATCATGGAAACCAAAAAAGTGCCATAACTGATCTACGGGACTACTATTTCTTGATAAGCAAAAAAAACCCTATTCAAAACCATTGACGTATTGAAGTATACAGTAAAATATTTGTTACTTTGACTAGGTGACAGGTACAGTATAACCAATACAATAAACCATCCCTCAACGTTTCCGCCCGCAACGGACCGATTTGGTCATAATTACTACCTGCGAAAACAAGGAATTGTATAGCATGAACTTTGAAGTATTTTGAAATAAGATATTTGATTGTTGATGCATTTTTCGGAAATATTGCAATTAATTATCGATTTATGTTCGAACCCCATCATCTCAAAATAAAACTTTTTTCTATAAAATGGCCTTTTCAAAATCATTTTGAATGTTTTCGATAGCCGGATCAGCATAGAAATCATAAAATATCTAATCTAAACAGCAAATGAAGTTGGACGGCCAAAAACTTGCATAAGTTTGACTATGTCTAATTTCGACATTATTTTGGCGATATTTTATTTTCACTTTACTGAATGTCACTTGCATTGGTTATTTTTTTTTTAATATCTTCTTTTCGTACTGGGCGTGAATATAATTTCCGATTTTCGTCTTAAATTTTGGAGATAGTGAGGCCTTACAAATGTTTTAGTGTGACTTTCGGACTAATATCAAGTTATTTATTTTTTGGTGAGTTGGAGTTTGTATTGGACGAAATTTTTGCTTGTTATTCGGATGCGATCATGATGGGGACATGAATAATTGCATGATTCAGAATTCTGCCCGTTCGAGGGCGATGAGGAACATATTGGAATCCTATAACCTAAAACTAGTGAATAACAGGCCCACGCAACACAGTGCTACCTGTGATACGTTACTCGACTTGTTTATAACGTCTATACCTAACAGAGTGGTTGCCAGTGGACAACAGCATGCTTATCAATTTTCTCGTCATGACCTGGTGTTTGCTGGATTTAAACTCAAATGCCCTAAACCTAAGCCTCGAGTTATTAAATGTCGGAATTTAGGAGGTGTCGATCTGGCGAGGCTGGTTCAAACTGCGAGGGCTGCTGATTGGGAATCGGTTTATCAAGCTCCTACTTTGGATGCAAAGGTGGCTATTTTTAATGAATTAATATTAAAAATCTACGACGAATTAGCGCCCCTGAAACTCATTAAGGTTAGACATTCTCCATGCCCCTGGTTAACTGAAGAGATCAAGAATGCAATGAAATAGGGAACATATCGTACTGCGAGGAACACTTGCAATCGGATGTGCAGGAGTGCAAAGAGAGATTATCTCCACGAAAATCTTGATGGCGCACCACCAAGGAAGGTCTGGCAGACTTTGCGCTCAGTTGGGGTGGGCGAGAGGCACAGCCCACCTTGTGCAAATTTTGATCCCTCTCTGCTTGCCAGGCATTTTGCAAATTCTGGTACTAGGATTAATGAAAGTATTAAGACAAATACATTGATGAAGTTAAGCTCATGTTCTCCACCAGGTAGTGTGTTCGATTTTGTGCCCATTAATGAAGACGATGTTAAGTCTGCTCTGGGAGAGGTTGGTTCAGGGTCGGTTGGTTCCGATGGTATTGGAGTGGGCCTTCTGAGGCTCATTGCGAATGAGATTCTTCCTGTGCTCTCACATATCTACAATATTTCAATTCAAACTGGCATTTTTCCTAGTGCATGGAAATATGCTAAAATCATTCCCATACCTAAGTGCCAAAATCCCACGAGTCCAGGGGACTTTAGACCCATTTCCATACTCCCTACTCTATCTAAAATTTTTGAAAAGATCATTAAAGGCCAAATTATTAACTATTTGAATAATAATAAATTATTGACAATCAAATATCTTATTTCAAAATACTTCAAAGTTCATGCTATACAATTCCTTGTTTTCGCAGGTAGTAATTATGACCAAATCGGTCCGTTGCGGGCGGAAACGTTGAGGGATGGTTTATTGTATTGGTTATACTGTACCTGTGTTATTCTGTACCTGTCACCTAGTCAAAGTAACAAATATTTTACTGTATATTTCAATACGTCAATGGTTTTGAATAGGGTTTTTTTGCTTATCAAGAAATAGTAGTCCCGTAAATCAGTTATGGCACTTTTTTGGTTTCCATGATATTGTTCTGGTTTTTTCTACAGATAAATCCCCTTTCTCTTGACAACGTGAATGTAAATGATGAAAGAGAATTCTCTAGAAATTATTAATTTTGAAATATTGTTTGGAGCAGCGAGATTTGAAACAAACTTAAGAATTGAAATACTAATGCGCTTCAATACTTGCTTATCCAGATAGTTATTATCTGTATCGATAACTTATACTTTTCAATTGTTGATATTTTATCATTTCATATTATCAGAAACGTTTGAAAAAATGAACAGTAATATATAATAGTATATTCTTTCTGTAAGAAAAATACTCTGGACAATTATCATTTAAATTCGCATATGTTTCATAAACTCATAATTATATAAAACACTCTATAATTTCAGGTATTTTTAGTGTTAGGCTCAAGTATCACAAAATAACAAAATATTTTATATGTTCTTTTTAGGTATCATAAATAATGGATTGAACACAATAGGTAAAATATCGCAGGAATTTGGACAGGTTGAAAAACAATCTCTTATGAATTCGCCAACGTTTCGGAACTATTTTGTTCCTTTCTCAAGGCTCATCATACAACTAATAAAAGTAACACTTCAAAATTGGTCATAGGAAGTTAAGGATAAATCAACAAACAGTCCGACGTGTGACAGTTAAATTGAACGAATGTAATACGTTGATTCCATAGAAATTTTAAGTCACAGCAATCTAATATCGAATCAGACGACGGAACGGGCAATTGGGTGGTGGGGTGCTAGGGAGGGATGGTAGAGGGGCTATATAAGAGCGGAGTAGATGTACAAAGTATTCAGTTGTGAATGTGCTTCGTGCTGCAAATATTGTGTTGTGGTTTACATTTTTTAACTTTGATACTATCGAATTTTATCGTTTCATACTTAAATATTTTTTTCATTGTGGAAGACGAGATGGACAGAAAGAAGATCTTGAGAATGGGATTGGAAAAATTGAAGTCTAAACAAATTGACTTGAGGAGAACAGTTCAAATCAGGAATTTTCTGAAGTCACATGTAGGAGAACGAAAAAGAGGAAAAGTTCCGCAGAAAAAATCCGACACTCACGCTGCAAGAAGAGAAGGTAATCAAGATGAACATAGCCAAAAAGTCGTGAAGAAAATAAATTCCGATGTTGGAGAAAAAAAGCAGTATGTGTCGAACGGAAATCTGAGAAAACGCTTGACGAGGTCTTTCATTCTGAAGGAGATTCTGAATATGACATCTATTAGAAGAAAAGAAGATCCTAATATCAAACTTTTCAATGTGAATGACTACATTGAGATTTTTAGGAAGAAGGAGAAACCTATAAAATGAAAACTTTTGTAGGATTTGTAACTCCAGCCCGCGCTCTATATTCAAAATGAAATATTAACTTCGAAAAAAATTGAAAATTGTTAGATGTAGAGAAAAGACAACAGTACTGTTTCAAGTACTATGCGTAAAAGACTGAACGCTCCTTGACCTGCGATCAAGAAATAGAAAATTCATAATATTGGAGTGCAAGTCTGATATTTGAATTTACAGCATATTCTTAATGAAACATTGATTTTGAAAACAAATAAAAATTGATAGGGGATCATAAAATTTAACAGTTAGTACTGTTTCAAGTACTATGCAAAAACAATCCACTGAACGCTTTTTGACCTGCAATCAAGCAATAGGTTGTGTATGAATTCAGAGTGCAAGTCTGATATAATGAATCATTTATGATATAGAGTGTATTCTAAATGAAACATTAGGTTTGAAAAAAAATTAAAAATTGTAAGGTGTACTCAAAAGACAACGTTAGGTCCCGTTCCAAGTACAGTATAAAAAAAATTTAAACTTCAAAATATGACCAGATATACTAATTATCAGCAAAAATTAAGTAGGAGGATATCAAATAAGTGAGCCTTCGAATAAGGGCGATAAATAAACGAAATCAACTCAGATATATGAAAACCAACAACTGTTGATTTGTTTGTCCACTTTTATATCAATGTGTATTATGTTCCTGAATTAATTTCGTTTGTTTTGAGTTATTTCATCCTCTCATTTATTGAGACATTGGTTCACTATAACCAGGATAATTTTCAATCCTGCTTTTTTTTGTCATTCAAGAACTTTGTTCTAGGGATTCATCTACTATTTATATCCTACAGATAATTGGAAAAATTTGCTCTTTTCAGTTTCACTAGTTATAATGGCGTCATAGATCTAACGCTACGCTACGCACCGTAATTTTTTATATTGTTTTCTCATTATTCCATATGCCAGCTTCAGTTCTCTCGCGAATATTATTATTCCAGTTTCAACCTCAAGAAAAAGGCTACTGCAACCAAAATTTTTCATTATTTTCTCTAATGAATTTCAGCAATCCATTTTAAGAAATTCATGAGGGAAGAAAGTAACTTTTTTATTCGGTTTTTCGAAGTTTTCCATGAGCTATATGGATGTGTAGAGGATGTTTCATTAAAATGAATTAATTTCAAAGAAATTACCTGAGCCTGAAACAAAGAACAGTTTACATTGACGAATATAATAGACAGATAGAATAGAAGTCAACGTTCATACTTAATTATCGAAATCTCTATTCTCTTGACAAATACAAAGGGGATTTATCTGTAAAAAAAACCAGAACAATATCATGGAAACCAAAAAAGTGCCATAACTGATCTACGGGACTACTATTTCTTGATAAGCAAAAAAAACCCTATTCAAAACCATTGACGTATTGAAGTATACAGTAAAATATTTGTTACTTTGACTAGGTGACAGGTACAGAATAACACAGGTACAGTATAACCAATACAATAAACCATCCCTCAACGTTTCCGCCCGCAACGGACCGATTTGGTCATAATTACTACCTGCGAAAACAAGGAATTGTATAGCATGAACTTTGAAGTATTTTGAAATAAGATATTTGATTGTTGATGCATTTTTCGGAAATATTGCAATTAATTATCGATTTATGTTCGAACCCCAGCATCTCAAAATAAAACTTTTTTCTATAGAACGGCCTTTTCAAAATCATTTTGAATATTTTCGATAGCCGGATCAGCATAGAAATCATAAAATATCTAATCTAAACAGCAAATGAAGTTGGACGGCCAAAAACTTGCATAAGTTTGACTATGTCTAATTTCGACATTATTTTGGCGATATTTTATTTTCACTTTACTGAATGTCACTTGCATTGGTTATTTTTTTTCTTAATATCTTCTTTTCGTACTGGGCGTGAATATAATTTCCGATTTTCGTCTTAAATTTTGGAGATAGTGAGGCCCTACAAATGTTTTAGTGTGACTTTCGGACTAATATCAAGTTATTTATTTTTTGGTGAGTTGGAGTTTGTATTGGACGAAATTTTTGCTTGTTATTCGGATGTGATCATGATGGGGGACATGAATAATTGCATGATTCTCAGAATTCTGCCCGTTCGAGGGCGATGAGGAACATATTGGAATCCTATAACCTAAAACTAGTGAATAACAGGCCCACGCATCACAGTGCTACCTGTGATACGTTACTCGACTTGTTTATAACGTCTTTACCTAACAGAGTGGTTGCCAGTGGACAACAGCATGCTTATCAATTTTCTCGTCATGACCTGGTGTTTGCTGGATTTAAACTCAAATGCCCTAAACCTAAGCCTCGAGTTATTAAATGTCGGAATTTAGGAGGTGTCGATCTGGCGAGGCTGGTTCAAACTGCGAGGGCTGCTGATTGGGAATCGGTTTATCAAGCTCCTACTTTGGATGCAAAGGTGGCTATTTTTAATGAATTAATATTAAAAATCTACGACGAATTAGCGCCCCTGAAACTCATTAAGGTTAGACATTCTCCATGCCCCTGGTTAACTGAAGAGATCAAGAATGCAATGAAATAGGGAACACTATCGTACTGCGAGGAACACTTGCAATCGGATGTGCAGGAGTGCAAAGAGAGATTATCTCCACGAAAATCTTGATGGCGCACCACCAAGGAAGGTCTTGCAGACTTTGCGCTCAGTTGGGGTGGGCGAGAGGCACAGCCCACCTTGTGCAAATTTTGATCCCTCTCTGCTTGCCCGGCATTTTGCGAATTCTGGTACTAGGATTAATGAAAGTATTAAGACAAATACATTGATGAAGTTAAGCTCATGTTCTCCACCAGGTAGTGTGTTCGATTTTGTGCCCATTAATGAAGACGATGTTAAGTCTGCTCTGGGAGAGGTTGGTTCAGGGTCGGTTGGTTCCGATGGTATTGGAGTGGGCCTTCTGAGGCTCATTGCGAATGAGATTCTTCCTGTGCTCTCACATATCTACAATATTTCAATTCAAACTGGCATTTTTCCTAGTGCATGGAAATATGCTAAAATCATTCCCATACCTAAGTGCCAAAATCCCACGAGTCCAGGGGACTTTAGACCCATTTCCATACTCCCTACTCTATCTTAAATTTTTGAAAAGATCATTAAAGGCCAAATTATTAACTTTTTGAATAATAATAATCTTCATAATTGCTACCAGTCGAGGTTTCGCCAAAAACGCAGCACGACAACTGCCCTTACTAAAATAACTGATGATATCAGCGTGGCCATGGATAATAAACTACTCACTGTTTTAGTTCTCTTAGACTTTAGTAAGGCCTTCGACTCTCTCGACTTCGATATACTTTTGGCCAGGCTGCGTCTGCTGGGTTTTGCTGAGCATACCATAGCCTTCTTCTACTCTTATCTGAAGGATCGCGAAATATCCGTTGAGATAGATGGCAGCTCCTCTGATTGGGTGACTGAGTTTTCAGGTGTTCCGCAGGGGAGCGTGTTGGGTCCTCTTTTATTCTCTATTTACGTCTCCTCACGGACTGATTCCTTGGACATTAAATTTCACCTTTTCGCAGATGACCTACAAATATATATCCACACTTCCTTTGAAGATTTCTCGGCTAGTATCGAAAATTTAAACAGGAATCTCTTACGACTGTCTGTCGTCGCTGAGAGCTTAGGTCTGACTCTAAATACTACCAAAACTAAGTCGATCATTATCGGTACTAAACGAAACTTGGGTATGATCGACAAAGTAAATAATAAAATTGTCCTCAACGATGTTGTTGTTCCCTACTCCAATGAGGTTAGAAACCTTGGTATCTTATTGGACGAAACTCTATCCTGGAATAATCAGATTGCTTCTATCAGTTCAAGAGTCTTCTGTATCTTGCATCAACTCCGACTTTTAAACAACTTCTTGCCCTTCGAAACCAGGAAAACATTATTCTTCTCTCTCGTACTTCCTATACTCGATTATGCTGACGTAGCCTAAATGGGTCTCACAAACACACAGCTGATGAAACTGAAGCGGTTACAAAATGCAGGTGTACGATTTGTCTACAACTTAAGGAAATTTGATCATATAAGTCAATTCAGGCAAAATATGGGATTGCTACCCATCAAACAACGTCGAATTTGGCATCTTCTTTTACTGGGGTTCAAGGTGTTGAGGTCCCGCGAGCCTGAATACCTGTATGATGGTCTTAGTCTTCTGGGAGATGGGGTCCGTCAGACAAGGGCACTCTATAACTTGACCTTGAGGATACCACTCCACTCGACTAATGTTTGCTCGAATAGCTTCACAGTTCTGTTTCCCCGGCTCTGGAATCGCCTCCCTCCGGATATCGTTCGGAAGGTAACTTACCTTTCATTTAGGTTTTTCCTCAGGAGATATTTAAGTGCTTCACCCATCACACTTACTTGATACCCATGTTTAATATGGTCCCTTTCTTCGGCGACGTCTATCCTTCTCCCTCCCATCCCCCTTTCTCCCTATTTTGGAGCAGGTTGAACTGAATTTAAGTTAGGTCAGGTATTCTTGTTTTTAGATATAAGTTTCTTTAATAGATTATTTCTGGTTGGCAGGAAGAAATTGCATGGCGATATGTCCACCTTTTGCACAATTCTATAAAAATGTATGAAACTTGTTTTAATGCAATAAAGAGTTCAATAATAATAATAATAATAATTTCCGTATAATTCCCCATTTTGAAAAACGTTAGCAGAATATTCCGTATCCAGGAATACCTTGTCAATTTTGGGCATAGTAAGGATAAGATCATAATTCGACTTAAATAGAGGTTTTCATTTAAACAAATTTTTTTCGATGAAAGTACGAAACGAAAGAATTTTTTGGTGGATATGCTGTTAAAAATACATTATGACTTCGACAACAATTCCTGAATGTTGCACCATTCTATCGTTAAAGCATACTGGTTGGAAATCTTGGAAAATTCAATGTCATGTCACCAGAGTCACATGTTACTCGATGGGGAATCCATGCCGTTTTTTAAGAAACCAAGTTTTAAGCTCTTATAATATGAGAATATTTCATTTTAATTATTTATTTATTTATTTATTTATTTATTTATTTATTTAATTATTTATTTATTTATTTATTCATTATTATATACTAAAAACTTTTCGGTTTCCCGGTTAAGACCTTGAAAATGAAATTCATGAAGTAGATAGTAGTGCTCCGTATAATTAGGGTGAAAACAAAAAATAACGATTCTGTACTTATATATAGGAACCTACATGGATTTCTGCATATACATCAGAGTCGTTAAATCTATTCAGGGACATTCTTTCTATAGTTTTATTTCCTCAGGAAAAACGTGTATACCATCTACAACGTGAATGTAAATGATGAAAAAGAATTCTCTAGAAAATATTAATTTTGAAATATTGTTTGGAGCAGCGAGATTTGAAACAAACTTAAGAATTGAAATACTAATGCGCTTCAATACTTGCTTATCCAGATAGTCATTATCTGTATCGATAACTTATACTTTTCAATTGTTGATATTTTATCATTTCATAATATCAGAAACGTTTGAAAAAATAAACAGTAATATAGTATATTCTTTCTGTAAGAAAAATACTCTGGACAATTATCATTTAAATTCTCATATGTTTCATAAACTCATAATTATATAAAACACTCTATAATTTTAGGTATTTTTAGTGTTAGGCTCAAGTATCACAAAATAACAAAATATTTTATATGTTCTTTTTAGGTATCATAAATAATGGATTGAACACTATAAGTAAAATATAGCAGGAATTTGAACAGGTTGAAAAACAATCTCTTATGAATTCGCCAACGTTTCGGAACTATTTTGTTCCTTTCTCAAGGCTCATCATACAACTAATAAAAGTAACACTTTAAAATTGGTCATAGGAAGTTAAGGATAAATCAACGAAGAGTCCGACGTGTGACAGTTAAATTGAACGAATGTAATACATTGATTCCATAGAAATTTCAAGTCACAGCAATCTAATATCGAATCAGACGACGGAACGGGCAATTGGGTGGTGAGAGGATGAAATAACTCAAAACAAACGAAATTAATTCAGGAACATAATACACATTGATATAAAAGTGGACAAACAAATCAACAGTTGTTGGTTTTCTTATATCTGAGTTGATTTCGTTTATTTATCGCTCTTATTCGAAGGCTCACTTATTTGATATCCTCCTACTTAATTTTTACTGATAATTAGTATATCTGGTCATATTTTGAAGTTTTAATTTTTCTTATACCGTACTTGGAACGGGACCTAACGTTGTCTTTTGAGTACACCTAACAATTTTTAATTTTTTTTCAAACCTAATGTTTCATTTAGAATACACTCTATATCATAAATGATTCATTATATCAGACTTGCACTCTGAATTCATACATAACCTATTGCTTGATTGCAGGTCAAGAAGCGTTCAGTGGATTGTTTTTGCATAGTACTTGAAACAGTACTAACTGTTAACTTTTATGATCCCCTATCAATTTTTATTTGTTTTCAAAATTAATGTTTCATTAAGAATATGCTGTAAATTCAAATATCAGACTTGCACTCCAATATTATGAATTTTCTATTTCTTGATCGCAGGTCAAGGAGCGTTCAGTCTTTACGCATAGAACTTAAAACAGTACTGTTGTCTTTTCTCTACATCTAACAATTTTCAATTTTTTTCGAAGTTAATACTTCATTTTGAATATAGAGCGCGGGCTGGAGTTACAAATCCTACAAAAGTTTTCATTTTATAGGTTTCTCCTTCTTCCTTAAAATCTCAATGTAGTCATTTACATTGAAAAGTTTGATATTAGGATCTTCTTTTCTTCTAATAGATGTCATATTCAGAATCTCCTTCAGAATGAAAGACCTCGTCAAGCGTTTTCTCAGATTTCCGTTCGACACATACTGCTTTTTTTCTCCAACATCGGAATTTATTTTCTTCACGACTTTTTGGCTATGTTCATCTTGATTACCTTCTCTTCTTGCAGAGTGAGTGTCGGATTTTTTCTGCGGAACTTTTCTTCTTTTTCGTTCTCCTACATGTGACTTCAGAAAATTCCTGATTTGAACTGTTCTCCTCAAGTCAATTTGTTTAGACTTCAATTTTTCCAATCCCATTCTCAAGATCTTCTTTCTGTCCATCTCGTCTTCCACAATGAAAAAAATATTTAAGTATGAAACGATAAAATTCGATAGTATCAAAGTTAAAAAATGTAAACCACAACACAATATTTGCAGCACGAAGCACATTCACAACTGAATACTTTGTACATCTACTCCGCTGTTATATAGCCCCTCTACCATCCCTCCTTAGCACCCCACCACCCAATTGCCCGTTCCGTCGTCTGATTCGATATTAGATTGCTGTGACTTAAAATTTCTATGGAATCAACGTATTACATTCGTTCGATTTAACTGTCACACGTCGGACTGTTTGTTGATTTATCCTTAACTTCCTATGACCCATTTTAAAGTGTTACTTTTATTAGTTGTATGATGAGCCTTGAGAAAGGAACAAAATAGTTCCGAAACGTTGGCGAATTCATAAGAGATTGTTTTTCAACCTGTCCAAATTCCTGCGATATTTTACTTATTGTGTTCAATTCATTATTTATGAGACCTAAAAAGAACATATAAAATATTTTGTTATTTTGTGATACTTGAGCCTAACACTAAAAATACCTAAAATTATAGAGTGTTTTATAAAATTATGAGTTTATGAAACATATGCGAATTTAAATGATAATTGTCCAGAGTATTTTTCTTACAGATAGAATATACTATATTACTGTTTATTTTTTCAAACGTTTCTGATATTATGAAATGATAAAATATCAACAATTGAAAAGTATAAGTTTTCGATACAGATAATAACTATCTGGATAAGCAAGTATTAAAGCGCATTAGTATTTCAATTCTTAAGTTTGTTTCAAATCTCGCTGCTCCAAACAATATTTCAAAATTAATAATTTCTAGAGAATTCTTTTTCATCATTTACATTCACGTTGTAGATGGTATACACGTTTTTCCTGAGGAAATAAAAACTATAGAAAGAATGTCCCTGAATAGATTTAACGACTCTGATGTATATGCAGAAATCCATGTAGGTTAGAATCGTTATTTTTTATTTTCACCCTAATTATACGGAGCACTACTATCTACTTCATGAATTTCATTTTCAATGTCTTAACCGGGAAAACGAAAAATTTTGAGTATATAATAATGAATAAATAAATAAATAAATAAATAAATAAATAAATGAATAATTGAAATGAAATATTCTCATATTATAGGAGTTAAAAACTTGGTTTCTTAAAATACGGCATGGATTCCCCATCGAGTAACATGTGACTCTGGTGACATGACATTGAATTTTCCAAGATTTCCAGCTTTCAGTATGCTTTAACGATAGAATGGTGCAACATTCAGGAATTGTTGTCGAAGTCATAATGTATTTTTAACAGCATATCTACCAAAAAATTCTTTCGTTTTGTACTTTCATCGAAAAAAATTTGTTTAAATGAAAACCTCTATTTTAGTCGAATTATGATCCATCCTATCCTTACTATGCCCAAAATTGACAAGGTATTCCTGGATACGGAATATTCTGCTATCGTTTTTCAAAATGGGGAATTATACGGAAATAACTAGATATTAGTCCGAAAGTCACACTAAAACATTTGTAAGGCCTCACTATCTCCAAAATTTAAGACGAAAATCGGATATTATATTCACGCCCAGTACGAAAAGAAGTTATTAAAAAAAAATAAACAATGCAAGTGACATTCAGTAAAGTGAAAATAAAATATCGCCGAAATAATGTCGAAATTAGACATAGTCAAACTTATGCAAGTTTTTGGCCGTCCAAATTCATTTGCTGTTTAGATTAGATATTTTATGATTTCTATGCTGCTCCGGCTATCGAAATATTCAAAATGATTTTGAAAAGGCCATTTTATAGAAAAAAGTTCTATTTTGAGATGCTGGGGTTCGAACATAAATCGATAATTAATTGCAATATTTCCGAAAAATGCATCAACAATCAAATATCTTATTTCAAAATACTTCAAAGTTCATGCTATACAATTCCTTGTTTTCGCAGGTAGTAATTATGACCAAATCGGTCCGTTGCGGGCGGAAACGTTGAGGGATGGTTTATTGTATTGGTTATACTGTACCTGTGTTATTCTGTACCTGTCACCTAGTCACAATAACAAATATTTTACTGTTTACTTCAATACGTCAATGGTTCTGAATAGGGTTTTTTCTGCTTATCAAGAAATAGTAGTCCCGTAGATCAGTTATGGCACTGTTTTGGTTTCCATGCTATTGTTCTGGTTTTTTTTACAGATAAATCCCCTTTGTATTTGTCAAGAGAAATGAGATTTCGATAATTAAGTATGAACGTTGACTTCTATTCTATCTGTCTATTATATTCGTCAATGTAAACTGTTCTTTGTTTCAGGCTCAGGTAATTTCTTTTGAAATTAATTCATTTTAATGAAACATCCTCTACACATCCATATAGCTCATGGAAAACTTCGAAAAACCGAATAAAAAAGTTACTTTCTTCCGTCATGAATTTCTTAAAATGGATTGCTGAAATTTATTAGAGAAAATAACGAAAAATTTTGGTTGCAGTAGCCTTTTTCTTGAGGTTGAAACTGGAATAATAATATTCGCGAGAGTACTGAAGCTGGCATATGGAATAATGAGAAAACAATATAAAAAATTGTGCGGTGCGTAGCGTAAGATCTATGACGCCATTATAACTAGTGAAACTGAAAAGAGCAAATTTTTTCAATTATCTGTAGGATATAAATAGTAGATGAATCCCTAAAACAATGTTCTTGAATGACAAAGAAAAGCAGGATTGGAAATTATCCTGGTTATAGTGAACCAATGTCTCAATAAATGAGAGGATGAAATAACTCAAAACAAACGAAATTAATTCAGGAACATAATACACATTGATATAAAAGTGGACAAACAAATCAACAGTTGTTGGTTTTCATATATCTGAGTTGAATTCGTTTATTTATCGCCCTTATTCGAAGGCTCACTTATTTGATATCCTCCTACTTAATTTTTACAGATAATTAGTATATCTGGTCATATTTTGAAGTTTTAATTTTTTTTATACCGTACTTGGAACGGGACCTAACGTTGTCTTTTGAGTACACCTAACAATTTTTAATTTTTTTTCAAACCTAATGTTTCATTTAGAATACACTCTATATCATAAATGATTCATTATATCAGACTTGCACTCTGAATTCATACATAACCTATTGCTTGATTGCAGGTCAAGAAGCGTTCAGTGGATTTTTTTTGCATAGTACTTGAAACAGTTCTAACTGTTAACTTTTATAATCCCCTATCATTTTTTATTTGTTTTCAAAATTAATGTTTCATTAAGAATATGCTGTAAATTCAAATATCAGACTTGCACTCCAATATAATGAATTTTCTATTTCTTGATCGCAGGTCAAGGAGCGTTCAGTCTTTTACGCATAGTACTTAAAACAGTACTGTTGTCTTCCCTACATCTAACAATTTTCAATTTTTTTCGAAGTAAATATTTCATTTTGAATATAGAGCGCGGGCTGGAGTTACAAATCCTACAAAAGTTTTCATTTTATAGGTTTCTCCTTCTTCCTAAAAATCTCAATGTAGTCATTCACATTGAAAAGTTTGATATTAGGATCTTCTTTTCTTCTAATAGATGTCATATTCAGAATCTCCTTCAGAATGAAAGACCTCGTCAAGCGTTTTCTCAGATTTCCGTTCGACACATACTGCTTTTTTTCTCCAACATCGAAATTTATTTTCTTCACGACTTTTTGGCTATGTTCATCTTGATTACCTTCTCTTCTTGCAGCATGAGTGTCGGATTTTTTCTGAGGAACTTTTCCTCTTTTTCGTTCTCCTACATGTGACTTCAGAAAATTCCTGATTTGAACTGTTCTCCTCAAGTCAATTTGTTTAGACTTCAATTTTTCCAATCCCATTCTCAAGATCTTCTTTCTGTCCATCTCGTCTTCCACAATGAAAAAAATATTTAAGTATGAAACGATAAAATTCGATAGTATCAAAGTTAAAAAATGTAAACCACAACACAATATTTGCAGCACGAAGCACATTCACAACTGAATACTTTGTACATCTACTCCGCTGTTATATTGCCCCTCTACCATCCCTTCCTAGCACCCCACCACCCAATTGCCCGTTCCGTCGTCTGATTCGATATTAGATTGCTGTGACTTAAAATTTCTATGGAATCAACGTATTACATTCGTTCAATTTAACTGACACACGTCGGACTGTTTGTTGATTTATCCTTAACTTCCTATGACCAATTTTGAAGTGTTACTTTTATTAGTTGTATGATGAGCCTTGAGAAAGGAACAAAATAGTTCCGAAACGTTGGCGAATTCATAAGAGATTGTTTTTCAACCTGTCCAAATTCCTGCGATATTTTACTCATTGTGTTCAATTCATTATTTATGATACCTAAAAAGAACATATAAAATATTTTGTTATTTTGTGATACTTGAGCCTAACACTAAAAATACCTAAAATTATAGAGTGTTTAATATAATTATGAGTTTATGAAACATATGCGAATTTAAATGATAATTGTCCAGAGTATTTTTCTTACAGAAAGAATATACTATTATATATTACTGTTCATTTTTTCAAACGTTTCTGATATTATGAAATGATAAAATATCAACAATTGAAAAGTATAAGTTATCGATACAGATAATAACTATCTGGATAAGCAAGTATTGAAGCGCATTAGTATTTCAATTCTTAAGTTTGTTTCAAATCTCGCTGCTCCAAACAATATTTCAAAATTAATAATTTCTAGAGAATTCTTTTTCATCATTTACATTCACGTTGTAGATGGTATACACGTTTTTTCTGAGGAAATAAAAACTATAGAAAGAATGTCCCTGAATAGATTTAACGACTCTGATGTATATGCAGAAATCCATGTAGGTTCCTATATATAAGTACAGAATCGTTATTTTTTATTTTCACCCTAATTATACGGAGCGCTACTATCTACTTCATGAATTTCATTTTCAATGTCTTAACCGAGAAACCGAAAAATTTTGAGTATATAATAATGAATAAATAAATTAATAAATAAATAAATAAATAAATAATAAAAATGAAATATTCTCATATTATAAGAGCTAAAAACTTGGTTTCTTAAAAACGGCATGGATTCCCCATCGAGTAACATGTGACTCTGGTGACATGACATTGAATTTTCCAAGATTTCCAGCTTTCAGTATGCTTTAACGATAGAATGGTGCAACATTCAGGAATTGTTGTCGAAGTCATAATGTATTTTAAACAGCATATCCACCAAAAAATTCTTTCGTTTCGTACTTTCATCGAAAAAAATTTGTTTAAATGAAAACCTCTATTTTAGTCGAATTATGATCCATCCTATCCTTATTATGCCCAAAATTGACAAGGTATTCCTGGATACGGAATATTCTGCTATCGTTTTTCAAAATGAGGAATTATACGGAAATAACTTGATATTAGTCCGAAAGTCACACTAAAACATTTGTAAGGCCTCACTATCTATAAAATTTAAGACGAAATTCGGAAATTATATTCACGCCCAGTACGAAAAGAAGATATTAAAAAAAAATAACCAATGCAAGTGACATTCAGTAAAGTGAAAATAAAATTTCGCCAAAATAATGTCGAAATTAGACATAGTCAAACTTATGCAAGTTTTTGGCCGTCCAACTTCATTTGCTGTTTAGATTAGATATTTTATGATTTCTATGCTGATCCGTCTATCGAAAATATTCAAAATGATTTTGAAAAGGCCGTTTTATAGAAGAAAGTTCTATTTTGAGATGCTGGGGTTCGAACATAAATCGATAATTTCGAAAAATGCATCAACAATCAAATATCTTATTTCAAAATACTTCAAAGTTCATGCTAAACAATTCCTTGTTTTCGCAGGTAGTAATTATGACCAAATCGGTCCGTTGCGGGCGGAAACGTTGAGGGTTGGTTTATTGTATTGGTTATACTGTACCTGTGTTATTCTGTACCTGTCACCTAGTCAAAGTAACAAATATTTTACTGTATACTTCAATACGTCAATGGTTTTGAATAGGGTTTTTTTGCTTATCAAGAAATAGTAGTCCCGTAGATCAGTTATGGCACTTTTTTGGTTTCCATGATATTGTTCTGGTTTTTCTTACAGATAAATCCCCTTTTTTTTTGTCAAGAGAAATGAGATTTCGATAATTAAGTATGAACGTTGACTTCTATTCTATCTGTCTATTATATTCGTTAATGTAAACTGTTCTTTGTTTCAGGCTCAGGTAATTTCTTTTGAAACTAATTCATTTTAATGAAACATCCTCTACACATCCATATAGCTCATGGAAAACTTCGAAAAACCGAATAAAAAAGTTACTTTCTTTCGTCATGAATTTCTTAAAATGGATTGCTGAAATTTATTAGAGAAAATAACGAAAAATTTTGGTTGCAGTAGCCTTTTTCTTGAGGTTGAAATTGGAATAATAATATTCGCGAGAGTACTGAAGCTGGCATATGGAATAATGAGAAAACAATATAAAAAATTACGGTGCGTAGCGTAGCGTTAGATCTATGCCGCCATTATAACTAGTGAAACTCAAAAGAGCAAATTTTTCCAATTATCTGTAGGATATCCGGAGGCGCTGGATTTATGTTGGGAGAATTGCGGGAAAATCAGTTTCTGAAATGGATATAAAATCTTTTTTGGAGGGTGTACCTGGAAGTGATCAGATAATTGTGAAGAAACTAAACACAGTTGGCCAAAACTCTGCTTTTAGTATTGGTCTCCCATCAAAGGAAGCTCTTGATGAGGTCTTCAGCGATTCTTTTTGGCCGGAAGGTATAGTCTTGAGGGAATTTTCCTTTGATAAACAATTTTTTCAGAAGTCCAGAGAGAATCAATTGATGGCATAGTATCGGAGCATTGTGCTGCAAAGCGTCATTTCTGCCTTCTCCTTCAGAATGTCCAGTCTCTGGGTACTGCTCTCAATAAGCTGCACTTGATGGCTCTGGAAGAGGGTGCAGACATAGTGGCGATAACTGAGCATTGGAAATCCAAAGATGAACTCGAAGCCGGCATGTTGGAGGGTTACAAGCTTGTTTCAAGTTTTTGCCGTTTGAAAGGAAGACATGGTGGAACTGCAATTTACTGCAAGGAAGATCTGAAGTGTACTGATAGGCAAGATTATAATTCACTAAGTATTCCTAATGTCATTGAATGTTGTGCTGCCAGTTTGTATATGGAAAACTGTAAAATGCTTATTATTTGTATCTATAGGCCTAATACCCCGCCATTAGCCGATGTTGTACAGTTCCTCGAATGCCTAAGAGAAATTTTTGAGCGTTGCTTGTCGGAGACATCTGACTATATTCTGGTAGGAGATTTTAACCCAGATATTCTGTCTTCTTCTTCTGATGTTAGAGAATTTCTGTCTTTGTTGGAGAATTTCAATGTCAGAATTACAAATTTTAAGCCAACACGTCCTGTGTCTGGCTCTTGTATAGACAATGTGTTCACCTCCCTTAGCGGTAATACTAATGTAGTTGAGTACCACATCTCAGATCATTCAGGATTGAAGTTTATCTCCACATTGATTTGCGGTGACAAAATGAAGAATAAATTTGTAAAGAAAAGAATTATAAATGACAAATCAATTGAGAGGTTTTTACGGGAACTGTCACTGATGGAATGGGATGGTGTTTACGGCAGCAAACTTGATCCTAGTCAACTTTGGAATGTTTTCCACCAACGTTTTTCGGAAATTTTTGAGCTGTGTTTTCCTAAAGTTGCTATTCGACTGGTTTCTCCTGGTGTTTTTAGACAAACTCCCGAAATTAAAAAACCGAAAGATACCCTAGACAAACTTTATGTTATATCATTCTGTAAACCAGAATTCAGGGATGTCTATAGGTCCACTAAAAGGAGATATGATTCTCTTTTGACCACAACGAAGAGAGAATATTTCAACGAGATCATTGTAAATTCTGAAAATAATTCCAAAGCTTCGTGGAGGATTATTAATTCTCTAACCAAGAATAAAGTTCATAACGAGGTATCTCTTGGTCAAAGCGACCACTCAGCTCTGGCAAATCGGTTCAATACATTTTTTGCAAATATTCCAGTTAAATTAACTGAAGGTTTAACCAGATCTATTGTTTATTGTTTATTGTTAATCAGGACACATACAGTTAATTAAATACCCAAAAAATGGTCACAATTTAGATTTAAAAAAAAAAAATAGAAGTACCTTAGAAAAAGCAAAAAAAACTGCTGGAGAATTAAAATTACGTATTCAATATAAAAAGAAAAAAACCATAACAACAGTATACATCATCCATGTGGGCCGAAAGTCAGAATACCGCGATCAATGGTAAGATGTGATGAAATAATTCTTTAGCCTTGACTTGACAGAAATTGTGCTGAGAAAAAATGGGTCAATTACTTCTTTAAAGCTGTTACATTGACTGAGCATTCTATGAACAGGAGAGTTCATAGCGCTATTGGTTTGTCTCTTCGGTATGTGAAAGATGTCAAATTGCCTAATCCTCCTTATTGGAGCGTAAATATTCAGTCTGGAGGTGATGAAGATACTTTCCAGGTCCCCATTCATCAATTTCCGAAGAAATATGATGTCTATTATCCCTAATTCTCAGAGCAAACTTGATAATTCTTTTTTCATGTTTGATATTACGCAGGACGAAATTGTACAAGTTGTGAAATCTTTGAAAACCAATACATCATGGGGCCATGATGAGATACCGATGAAAATGATAAAAGCATCGATAGACTTTATCATTGAACCATTAACTTTTATAATCAATCGTTCTTTCACGGAGGGTATTTTTCCGGATAATCTGAAGATTACTATAGTCAAACCCCTACATAAAAAAGGTAGCAAAGATGACCTTAACAACTATAGGCCCATAAGCATCCTCTCTTCATTTTCTAAAGTTTTTGAAAAGATTTTAAGCAATAAAATGTCTAATTGTTTTCGTAAATTCAATGTTATTTCTGGATGTCAACATGGTTTTGTTAAAAATAAAAATATTGAAACCGCTATTTTTGAGCTCATAAATGACATTGTTCTTGCTCTGGAGCAAGGACAAATTCCTATGGCACTGTTTTTGGACCTTTCGAAGGCTTTCTGTGTTGATCATCGGAAGCTTTTGGAAGTACTCGATAATTGTGATATCAGAGATAGTCAACTCAAACTCATAGAGAGCTATTTGAAGTCCAGAAAACAACGGGTAGTTCTGGAGGCTGATGGTGAAACCTTTGTCTCGGATGAAATTGAAACAATTTTAGGACTCCCTCAGGGTAGTATTGTTGGTCCTTTATTGTTCATAATTTATGTTAATTCTCTACCTAAGGCGATCAAAAGTGAATGTGAACCTCTAATTGAGAAGATGATGAAGAGTATACCCTCATCTCGGACTAAAGTAAAATCACCAGCTGTTTTGACTAAAAGCATTGAAACAAATCATGCTCTTTCAGTTAAGTCTACAATGCCGTCCCAGGATACTACCTCAATGAGATTATTTGCAGATGATACAAATATTTTGACCCGATCGTCATGTATTCCATACGCTGTTGATGTTTGCAATATTGTGGTTAACTCGGTAAAAACTTGGTTATGTAATTATAATCTTGTCCTAAACATTGAGAAGACTAAATGTATGATTTTTCATAGTGATAATTCCAAATTAGATTTTCCTGAAACTGTGGATATTCTTGATAGCTCTGTTGTGGTTGAAGATAATGTGAAATTTTTGGGTATAGTTCTTGACAGTCAATTAAAGTGGGGACCTCATACAGAACAACTTAAGACCAGATTAAGCTCTGCATGTTACACATTATTTATGTTAATTGGTCAAGTGAATTTCGATGTGCTCAAACTTGTCTATTTTGCAAATTTTCATTCCATACTTTCATATGGAATAATTTTTGGGGGTAGTTCATCAAATGTGGAAAATATTTTCGTTGTTCAAAAAAGGGCATTGCGTACTATGTTACGTTTGAGTTATAGAGAATCATGTATAGGAAATTTCGAAAAAAATAATATACTCACTGTCTATGGATTATATGTATATAGGCTCTTACTTTTTTTTAGAAAACGAATTCATTATTTTGAGGATTACAAAAATGTTAATAACACCAGAAGAATGTTTCCTTATAATGTACCTATTCATAGGACAATACTAAGGGAGAGAACTGTTGAATGTATGGCAATATCTATGTACAATGCTCTACCAAAAACTATTAGAATGATCACTTGCGATGAGGATTTTAAGAAATCTTTATATTGTTTCATTTTGAAATCAGAGCCATACAGTTTATCTGAATTCATTTCGTACTGTAGGAGATAGGTATGTTAATATTTTGTCTGTTTGATTCCTGTTCAATATGTTTTGTGATGAACCCCAGTTTTCTGAGGAAAATTGGAGTTCATCTTAGTGCATTTTTTCGTTTTAAATTTCCGTCTTTGAAAATATTTTAATTCTCGAATATTCCGTACGTTCATTCCGACAGGCAGAGTAAATGTAAAAAAACCGCTTATCTGTATTTCACGTTGTTTTTCTTACATGCCGCTGAAGATTTCGACGTTTTTCATCTGTTGATATGCGATAAACCGGAGCTGACGACGTTTTTCAATCTTGTCGCATTCTGGAATTTTCAGATTTTTACCGTGAGAGGGGATATGCCTATAAAAGCAAATTTTCCCCCCGCTACGGTCACTTTTCGACTTTTCGACTGTTACTTCAGTTCTTCGGATGACTTTTGAATTTTACTTCAGTGCTTTCCTTTCGCTTGAGTATTTTCGATTGTTTCGCTTTCTAACGTGGTTTCTAACTTCTGTTATAAATTCAGTTGATTTTCCGTATTTCTTTCACCGTTGAAGATAATCATTTTGTGTTATTTGCATCAGTGCTTAGAGTTAAATTTTTAGTTGTTTCTTTTAAATCCTTTGAGTTTCGAGTGCTTGAAACAAAGGAGGTAGGTCCCCGTCTGTACCGTTCAGTTTCTTTGTTAGACCTACGCCGTTACTTCCTTAACTTTGACACTGCTGTACTGTATCGTTTTCTGTTGTATTTTATCGTTCTTTACCCTGTTGCGCGAAATAGACATTTTCTTCGCTGTCAGTCATGGCGTGCTATAACCCTTGGGGCAGCGAATAAAAGTCTCGAACAGATCCGCCCTTATTGTGTTTCATTTCCGGAGAAATACAACTACATACCGATACCGTATAGCAAGTCCTTAGCATTCGTCAGTTCTGGTTGGCGCATTTTTATTGAACCGTTAATTTTTCACTGCACCCGGTATAAATTTCGTAAAGTGCTCGTGACCGGATAAGATTTCCCGAATGTATTTTCACTGATAGAATCACTCATATTTTATATCACACATATCTCCCCTTGTACATATAATTAGTTTCCGAAGGTGTGAATAAACTTTTACATAATTCGATTTTGACTTCTTCGTTGTCGCTACTACCCTAGACAACACCGAGCTCTGTCTCTGGCTAGCAGCTACTCAGGTAGGTTTGCTATTCTTCCTATTGAAAAGAATAGCTGGCGCTCGAGATTAAGTTTTCTCCGAGAAACGCACGTTACAAAAATGGCGCCCGAGCAGGGACCGTGCAAAATCAAGTAGGAAACAACAGAGGTGAGAAACATTAACCGGACAGTGAGTGAATTCCCGAAACAGTGAGTAAAACCTAAGAACAGTGAGTAACTATTTCTTGAACCGAGAACTGTGAAAAATTAACTTGATCTGTGTTTTATTACCTGCCACCCTGTATTGAACTGTTATACTGTGAATTGAATTTGACTATATTCTGAAAATTTTCCTATTGTTGAAACCTATTGGAAATATTTAATTAATTTGTGATTATTCCTTTTGCCGATTACTTTATTGAGTTATTGAAAACTGAACTGTTGTTGCGCCTTAATATCAGTGAAATTATTTCCGATTTCTTATTATTCCTGATTTATTGAATTGAACTGTTTTAATTTCGTATTGAAGGTGAGTGAATTTCCGAACATTGAAAATTTATTGTCACAATTGGAAAAATTTAATAGGCTTGATTTACCTATCGGTTTAATAGTGAATCACCTATTACCCTGTTGATAACTTGTCTACCTGCTTTTATTTTCTTTTGACCTGTACTGTTGAAACTTACCAATTATTGCTGATTTTTCTGAAACCTATTGCGATTTATTTTCTGGATATTGAACTTGAAAAACTATTTGGAATCTAACCTGTGCGTTCTGGTGCGGTTCGAATTTCGGGAAATTTTCCGGACTATACGAAACGACTTGCGAGTGTGTGCGGTATTTCGCGAATATTTTCGAACTTTAGTGGGACTGATTGACATTTTTTTCGAGTAACGTTGGACTTGTAAAATTTTTAGTGTGATACATCGGGACTTGAATTATTTTAGTGCGCCGGGACTTGAACTCAGATTTTTTTTTTTTTTTTCTGATACACCGGGACTTAGACTAGGGGTTACACCGATACCCACTTCGAACTTAAGTGAATAGGTTGGCTAACGATTAACTCACCGGGTTGGACTTAGAACTTAAACAGATTGTGAAAGACATACCGAGTGTGAAAGATTGGTGCGTTCTGAATCGGACTTAGTTGAAAATAATATGTCGAACATGGATGTAAACCGGTTACTCAGTGATGAACTTACATACGAATTACAACTGAGAGGACAATCGATACCGGGTACTGTGATGACTAAACGGAGTCTACTACGACAAGTACTTCAGTCTAATGAACCTCTATTACCCCCAACGTCATTGAATCCCGCCTCGGAGATTGAGATTTGTCAAAATAAACTCAACGATTTAGTGGAATCCCTTCAGAACTTCAATCATGAGAATGCGGCTAACGAATTTTCGCGAATTTACACCCGATTAATACACATTCAAGGAAGGCTGGACTTTATTGTTACTGCAGACACAGCACAGTTACAACTGGTTGGACAAATGAAGGCAACTACTGCTAAGGCATTGGAAACACTGGAGGAGCTACGTGAAAAGAGCAATCGTGAACAGCTGCAGACATCTAACCGACGTCAGAAGTCTCTCTTGGATGTGGAGGTGCCCAGTTCACCTGGAGTGTCACCGATCCAACCGGAGAGGATGTCAAGGGTCGAAACATCACTTATCGACTTGGGAGATGGTGTCGATCCTCCTGTAGCAGTGGATGTCTCACGTACTGGTACACCTGTAAGGAATCCAACATTAGAACAGGTCATGAATGAGACAAGACAGACATGTACAGCATTACTGCGACAGTTACCAGCGATACCTCTCACACAGTCACAGGACTGTGAGACAACAACACCTGAATGTCCGACACAGGGTAGATGGATTAATTCTACACGAAGGGTGTCTTTTCCACACTTACCTGCACCTTGGATAAATCCTGACCGACCAGTCATCACAACACCTGCCAGATCAGAACCGGAGTCCCGATCAACAATACCGACTGTCCCAGTACACAAATGGAACATTTCCTTTGATGGCACTGGAAGTGTGACCGGATTTCTTGAAGAAGTGGAGAGGCTGGCTGAATCCCGTAAAGTGTCCCTAGAACAAGTTTTTGAATCTGTTTATGAATTACTACGAAAAGATGCAAGGGATTGGTTTATTCCCAGGAGAGGTACTTTCGAGGACTGGGAGGATTTCAGCAACCAACTGAAAGAAGCATTTCTGCCTGTCAACTATGAGGAGAATCTGTTGGAAGAAATAAAAAGACGAACACAAGGACCTGAAGAAAAGTTGCTCCTATATGTTACCCGGATGCAGAACTTATTCCAGAAACTCACCTATACCAAACCATCCGAAGTGGAGCAGATCCGACTTATCCGACAAAGGTTGATTCCGCCCTTACAACAGGCCTTGGCCTTCCAGGAGACCAAGACGTATGATGAACTTCTCCGTAAAGGAAAAGTTTTTGAACTGGTCCAATGGCAGATGAGCCAGTACACCTGGCCACCCTCAAAACCAGGTTTCGTGGAGGAACCTCTCCTGACGTACACTCCCCGTCAACTGAACCGATATCAGGCGAGTTTTTCTGTGGATACCGGAGAACAGGTACAAACAACTGATCATAGGAAATCAATCCCGCCGACAACAGCCGGTCAGACACGACTTTCTCCGCCGGGGGAAAGCCGTCCAAAGCCACTCAGATCCAGAGAATCAATAGTCCAGCAACAAGAATCACATCGTCCAACTTCTGAAGACAGGTCCGAAGGTAGATCCGGAAATTCAACACCGCCACCCCGTCGTCGAGCCGAAAATAGCCACGCTGACCGGACCCAATCATCATCAGGGAGGAGAGTGTCCTTCCAGACACAGTGTTTCCGATGTGGTGGATATGGCCACATGCGTCGAGAATGTCGCAGGCCACCGAAAATTTTTTGTTCTCGATGCCAGAGGGAGAACATTCTCTCACGAGATTGTCCCTGCCGTCCGGAAAACTAGACGGAGGTATGGAGAAGGAGTCGACCATATCTCCCGACACACTGACTCCCATAACATCGACCGCCTGGAATGATAACCGACCGCTTGTCGAAGTTAAGATAGCCGGAAAGCACTACAAAGCATTAATTGACACTGGAGCCACGAAGAGTTTCGTAAGTCGGAAAGTGGCAAAACAATGTGAAAGCAAGGGAATCACCGGACAACATGTTGAGAATGGTTTCGTGGTGGTTGCAAATGGTCAACCCACGACAACACCCAAACTCTACACTACCGCTGTTCACCTGGCTGATTATACCTTGACCAACGTAAAATTTCTGTTGGTGCCTGATTTACCAGTTGACCTCATTCTAGGAATGGACGTATTAGGAAGGTTCAATTTTTCCATTAACCTCAGTACCGCGGACTGTTACCTGGAAGGTCGACTGATTGCCAAACCAGCCCCGAAAATTCAAGAAACTGTTGAGGTGCAGGGCCGGAGAAAATCCCTGAAAACACCTGCGGACAGCCCGTCACCTAAATCGTTACCGTCCGTAGATTCCGTATACCTGGCTGAAATAGAAACAACCCGGTGCAAATGGTATAAAAAAAAGTTACAGGAGGTGGAAAAAGACCCAGCAAATTTTCCTGACTACGCCGTTAGAAATGGAAAACTGTTACGACATTTCTGGGACTCATCCGACTTCACAGAAGATGGAACCGGCCAACCCTGGAAACTCTGTGTACCGACCGAACAGCGAACCGAAGTACTGAAGGAAAACCACGACTCAGAACTAGCAGGTCATATGGGGATTGCCAAAACGATTGCACGGATAGCCAGAAACTATTACTGGCCAGGGATGTTTAGAGACATTGCGAAATACGTGAGGAACTGCACATCGTGCCAAAAGTACAAAGTTTCGCAACAGAAAACCCCTGGTAAGATGCAACCACACCGAATGGCGGATGCGCCGTTCCAAGAAGTATCCACAGACATTGTAGGACCATTGCCACGGTCAAAGAAGGGAAACTCCTACATTGTGGTAATGCAAGACCGGTTCACAAAGTGGGTAGAGTGTCGTCCGTTGCGGAAAGCCACCGCCAAAACTGTTTATTCGGCCCTCTACGAACAAGTCATACTGAAATACGGTTGCCCAAAACTAGTAATATCCGACAATGGAGTACAATTTGACAGCAGACTATTCAAGAACAGTCTCCGAGAGCTGAATATCGCTCACCGTTTCACACCACCGTATACTCCTCAGTGCAATCCTGTAGAAAGAGCTAACCGTACCCTAAAGACCATGATAGCACAGTTTTGTGAAGCCGATCAACGAACTTGGGATGAAAAGATAGGAGAGTTAACGTTTGCCATCAACACCGCTAAACAGGAGTCTACTGGATTCACACCGGCATTTTTGAATTATGGAAGGGAACTAGAAGTCCCAAGGGCGATTTATTCGACAAACCCCCACAATAATGAAATGAACGGAGAATCCAACCGTACAGAAGAAGAAAACAGAGACATGACTTACCGTACTCAACAGATCAAACATCTCCAGGAGACTTATGAGTTCGTTCGTACTAAACTGTACCGTGCTTTCCAGCAACAGGCTCACCACTACAATCTTCGACGAAGAGAAATCCGATACCATGTGGGAGATAAAGTTCTACGCCGGGACCGTCCTTTATTCTCGGCCGTTGACAGTTTCGCCGCCAAGTTGGCTCCGAAGTTTTCCGGACCGTTTACCGTTGTTAAAGTTGTTTCACCTGTCGTCTATGACCTGAAAGATACAGAGGGTAGAAAAATCACTAACATACACATTAAAGATTTAAAACCATTTCATGCATAATAATATTATTGACATGATCCGTTAACCGTTCTATAGAAATAACCTCTGAAAGGAGGAAATCCGTTATTTTTTTCCGTTACCGAATATACATATATATTTTTTTTTCGTTACCGATTATATTATTATTTTCCGTTTACCTGTTTATCTGAATAACTGTAGTTGCTAAATCAACCAGAACCAGTGCATCTAGACAGTCTATCTCCAAGAATCAGCGGATAGAACCACCCCGGAAGAAGTTGAACAAGTTCCGCATGTCAACCCGTAGGGAGTTAGCCCTCCGTACCTGTCCAAGAAGCCGAGGCCACCTGCAAGGAGAAATCTCGTAAATCTGAAGCACGTTATTCAGCATAATTATAACCGACTACACCGTTACAATTCCGTTCAAATTCCGTACAGGCACCACCGTTGACCGAAATACTGTATCTACAGATTTTCATCCGTTCAGCATGCAATTAAATATAAATCAAACCTGATAAAACTGTCTGAGAAATCTGTTATTCATGTAAGGAATACCAATAAAGGATACTGTTTCACATTACAACTGAATATATCCGTCTATTAATCAAATGCATCTAACCAATTTCTGTCCTGAACCAAATCGAAATTATTGTACCGTCAATTTAACACTGTTTACCTGAAGAAAACACCGTCTACCTGAAAACAGAGTACAGAGAAAAACCGTTCCAAGAAGAAAAGTTGACCACGAGGAACGATGAAGATTGGAGAGTTAATTGTTAGAAATTACCCACCTGCAAGTCTCATACCGGATCCGAAAGTCTCAACGTCCGTACAGCCGGGTCATACCAGCCCATTGAGCCCCCACGTCGAGCTGTTGGAGGCTTTCCACCTGTTGCAGCTCCCACGAATCCTGGGTAACCTACAAAACCACGATGGAATTCAAACACCCGCCAAACACAGTTAAATTAGGTACTCACCGGAGGGATGAAGCATGGCACGCTTCCGACCAGCGATGAAGATGAATTTCCACATAGAGAGGGAGGATTTTCCACTGTTATACACCATTTATCCACGGAACGCTGAACAAAGTTCTTTGACAAGATGGCGGAGACCTGCGCCGAAATGACTGACGCTGACGTTTCTGCGTGCGCATTGGAACTACCATTCCAACCATAGAGAAGATAAGTACTTGATCGAGTTGTAATTGTGATCTGGTCACGGGCATTTATAGGTGGCGCGAGTTATATATCCGAGAACGATGAACTTCGTTGGAAGATCGCAGGAAGTGCAATCTCAGCATCGTCTCATTTTCCAAGAACTAAGAAAGTGTACCGAGGTTATAAATTATAATTTTATTATCATTGAATCAGTTCTGACATAACTTTCATTGTATAAACGTATTGTACGAAATATAGCTTTTTAAAAACGCTTTTCCTGCCTTAATAAATATAACTGGCGCAGTCGACGGAGTTTCACGGAGTTTTCATTGTGAAAAACTTTCTACCCTCTTTTTGGTGAAACGAGAACCTACCCACAGCAGTTACAGTCAAAAATCCATCTAGGAGGAAGAAGATTATGCAGTTGTGGATAATCATAACAAGGTGGTGAGCGTATTTTTATTCATTGACGTCAGACTCCTCTAATCCTAGTATTGATTCTGTAGCGGAAACCAATTCTGAATTAGAGACAGATTTATTAGAATTATTTAATAATCTTTCACTTAATAATAATAATAAAACTTTAAATATGCCTAACGCACCTGAAAACTTTGATATCAAAAATTTAAGCATCATTCCCGATTTCGATGGGAATCCGAATAAATTACATAGGTTCATTCAAGCTTCGGAAGCAATTTTAAATCACTATTTTGATGTTGAAAATCAAAATAACTTCCAAAATGTGTTGATATTGAATGGTATTTTGAATAAGCTTCACGGCAAAGCGGAAGAAGTTGTCGCAATTCATGGAGCTACCAGTAATTGGAACGACATAAAAAATTCACTTTTATTACATTTCGGTGATCAACGAGATGAGAATTGTCTTAATCAAGATTTAGTTAATCTGAGGCAAAATTTCGGAGAATCTCCTCATGACTTCTATGAAAAAGTAATCACATTATTAAATACAATTTGTAATTATATTGATTTGAAATGTGAAGTTGGATTTAGAGCAAGTAAAAGAGATTTTTTCCAAAAACAAGCTTTAAAAACCTTTTTAGCCGGTTTAAGAGATCCTTTGGGTCCTATTATTAGGGCTATGAGGCCTAATTCTTTATCTCAAGCACTACAATTCATAATTGAAGAAGACAATATAAAACATTGCCAAAAATCTTATCAAACGGTAATCAATAATTTCAGAAAATTCATGAATTATAGTAATCACAGAAATAATTCAAATAATTTTTCAAAATTTCGTCAAAACTATTCCACAATGGTACCCATCGAACGACAAAATTTTGTTACGAATCAGCAATTTCCTAGCAGACCCATTACTATTCAAAGAAATATAAGTTATAAAGAGCCGAAATATTTCAGTAACGCTCAAGTTTTCGGAAAGCAGCAAAAACCTGTACCTACTCCAATGAGTATATCTACTAATCATACTAAACAGAGAACTCAACCAATGAGTACCTCAACAAATAATAGATATTTTACAAACAGGCAAAATCAATCCTTTCCTCAGAAACCAAATTTTATAAGTGAAGAGCTTTTTAATACCGAGTATCATAATAATCCTCACAGCTCTAATGAAGAATTCAAAAATGACGAAATTGCTGAAGATTACGAACAAAATTTTCGGAACGTTCAATTTCAGACCCACAGCACATAATAGAATTTCATGTTTCTAATGGTAAACGCGAATTACCTTATATTGAAATTAAGAATCCCCCTCTCAAATTACTAATCGATACAGGATCAACAAAATCTTTTATTAATCCAGATTTAGCTAAAAAATATTATTCAAATTTCATATTCAAAGAACCATTCACTGTCTCAACAGTCCATCAAACCTCTCATCATGAATTTTGTGCCAATATTCCTATATTTGCTGAGTTTAATAGACATAATGAAAATTTCAAATTCTATCTATTCAAGTTTCATAATATTTATGACGGTTTAATTGGATTAGATAATCTAAAACTATTGGATGCGTCTCTTGATTTTCAAAGTTCTAAGCTCAACACTCCTTTTTCAACAATGCCAATAAAATATCAAGAATCAGCAAATAAAGCTCCATTCAAAATTAAAATTGATGCGAATTCTAGAATCATTGCTAAAATTCCAATCAAACACCTATCTGGTGACGTGATAATACCGAAACAAATCATTCAATCTTGTGAAATTTCTGAGATTGTAACTTGTTCTAAAAATGGCCTAGCAAACGTGGAAATTTGTAATGAAACCAACGAAGATGTTATCCTCATTTTAAATAAACCGATTGAATCAATTTCTATACAGAATAATTTCGAAATCTTTCAAATGGAAACTAATAATAATTCAGAATATATAAACGTAGAAGAATTAATCAGAACCAATCATATGAATGAAGAAGAAAAATTTCATATTTTAAAATTATGTCGAAAATATCCAGATATCTTTAAGTTAGAGAATCAACCCCTTTCTTTTTCAAATCAGATAAAACACTCTATTAAAACTAAAGACGATATCCCTGTCTACACAAAATCTTATAGATATCCTTTTATTCATAAAGAGGAAGTTAAAAATCAAATAAATTCTATGTTAGAACAAGGTATTATCAGACCCAGCCAGTCAACTTGGTCATCGCCGATTTGGGTAGTACCAAAAAAAGCTGATGCATCTGGTAAACAAAAATGGAGAGTTGTCATAGATTTCCGAAAACTCAATGAGAAGACTATTGACGATAAATATCCTATACCTAATATAAATGATGTTCTTGATAAAATCGGCAAATGTCAATATTTTACAACACTAGATTTAGCTAGCGGATTTCACCAAATAGAGATGGATCCTGCTGATATTCCTAAAACAGCTTTCAATGTAGAGAATGGCCACTACGAATTTCTACGTATGCCATTCGGATTAAAAAATGCGGGTTCTACCTTTCAAAGGGTAATGGATAACGTACTCAGAGGACTTGAGAATTGTTTAGTCTATCTAGATGACATAATTGTCTTTTCAACATCATTACAAGAACATATTGTTAATCTTTCAAAAGTTTTCAAAAGGCTCAGAGAGGCCAATTTCAAAATTCAGTTAGATAAATCAGAATTTCTAAAAAAGGAAGTAGCTTATTTGGGGCATATTGTAACAACAGATGGAGTCAAACCAAATCCAGACAAAATTCAAGCTATCAAAAATTACCCAATACCTAAAACAACAAAAGAAATTAAAGGATTTTTAGGGTTATTAGGATATTATAGAAAATTTATCCGTGACTTCGCGAGAATTACCAAACCTTTAACAGCCTGTTTAAAAAAAGGTGCAAAAATCGAGCACACCACATCGTTTATCAACTGTTTTGAATACTGTAAGAATTTATTAATGAACGAACCTATTCTTCAATATCCGGACTTTTCAAAAGAATTTATTATAACTACAGACGCTAGTAATTTTGCCATTGGTGCAGTCCTATCACAAGGAGAAATTGGCAACGATAAGCCTGTCGCATATGCATCAAGAACTCTCAATGATAATGAGCAAAATTACAGTACAATTGAAAAGGAATTACTCTCTATCGTTTGGGCAACTAAGTACTTTAGACCTTACATTTTTGGCAGAAAATTTAAAATCGTAACAGATCATAAACCATTACAATGGCTTATGTCACTTAAGGAGCCTAATAGTAAGCTTTTAAGATGGAGATTAAAACTCGAGGAATTTTATTTCGAAATTGTTTACAAAAAAGGTAGTTCTAACACAAATGCAGATGCTCTATCGAGAGTCGAGATTCACAACAAAGATTTTTTTGATTATATGGAGAAATTTAATAAAGAATTTTTCGAGAAAAATACGAATAACGATAACGAGTCGATGATTGTTAATTTGAAAGAAGCAGACGTTGAGGAGATATCATTCGAGAAATTTGAGAAACTTTTTAATGCAAATGAAATATATTATTGTTCAACTGTGACCGAAAAAATTGGCAATTTATTTGATGCTCCGGAATCCGACTCCCTTGCTCATTGTGTATCTGAAGATTTTTATATGAATAAAGGTATTGCACTTGATTTCAAAGAAAAATTCGGTAAAGTTCAAGAACTCAAATCTCAGAATAAAAGAACTGGAGAAGTGGCTAAAATTTCGCACAACAAAAGAAAAATTTATTACTTAATAACTAAGGAATTTTATTACCATAAACCACGATATGAAGCAGTATTCGAATCACTTTCCAATCTCAAAGAATTGTGTCAAAAAGACAATGTTAAATCCTTAGCATTACCAAAAATTTCGTGTGGTTTGGATGGACTAGAATGGAGAAAAATATTCAGCATGATCAACTATATTTTTGCAAATTCCACCATAAATATTAACATTTATTACTTATCTCAAGACGATTTAATCAATTCCAAGAATATTGAAAATCAGTATGAATCGGATGGTAATACTATACATTCCAATCACGAAAATCCAATTCAAGAAGTCCCCATCTCTGAGAAAATTTTAAATATTTTTGACAATCAAATAGTGATTGAATTTGTTTTTCATTCCCCGGCGGAGGTTAGAATAAAAAAAATTTTTTCGAGCAAACAAAGAATTTTTGTTCAAATATCTACTAACGATTTAAAAAGGGAAATTATTGACTTTTTCAAAACATACTTAAGACCTAATATTCTTTACGCTTTGTATTTCACAAAAGATAATTATTATGAAGAAATATGCGAAATTCTCAGAAAAACATTTAAACAATCCGCTTTCAAATTATTGAAGTGCAATGAAATCTTAGAAGACGTGGAAGAAAAAGACGAGCAGGTTAGAATTGTTAAAAATATGCATGAGGGAAAAACAAATCACAGAGGAATTTCTGAAACTGTTTCTAGAGTAAAGAGAACATAATATTGGCCTGGTATCCAAAATGATGTAACGGAATATATTAATAATTGCGAATTATGTCAAATTAATAAGTATGATAGAGACCCTCCAAATCAAAAATTAATGCTTACACCCACGCCATGTAAACCCTTCGAAATTGTGCACATTGACACTTTTCAAGCACAAAACAAGAAATTTCTTACAATTGTCGATGCCTTTTCGAAATACGCCCAAGCATATCCATTAATTTCTCTTACAGCTATAGAAATAGTAAGATCTCTGGTAATTTTCATGACGCATCACGGTTCACCGTCAACAGTAGTGATGGATAATGGAACAGAGTTTAAAAATAGTATTGTATCTGAATTTCTTGAACTACACCAAATTTCTCCTCATTATATCACAGTAAATAATTCACAATCCAATGGTATCATCGAAAGATTTCATTCTACTATATTAGAACATTTGAGAATTTTAAAAAGTAAAAACAATGATTCATCAAATATTGAAGACTTAATGCCCTACGCAATATTTGGATATAATAATTCTATTCATTCCTTGACGAAGCAGAAACCTATTGACATAATTAACGGCCATTTGAATAGTAAGGATCCCCTCAATATAGATGTAAACAAAGCCATTATTAATAACTATGTAGAAAACCATAAACAAAAAACTAGAGAAATTTACAAAAGACTGAATGAACTGATGGGGGAGAGGAAGCAGAACATCATAGAAAGGCAAAATCAAAATAGACATGATCCTTTAACGTATAAACCTGGTACTATCGCGTACAGAAAAATTAAATCCAACATGAGAAATAAGCTTCCTCCAAAGTTTTCGAAAGAGAAAGTACTACGTAATCAGAAAATTAAGATAGAAAGTGATAAGAAAATTTTGCATAAACAAAACCTCAAAAAACCTAAAACTGAATCTAAGAAACTTTTTCAGGCTAATCCTAGTGATTCTGGTGACAGCACAGGACATTCAAATAATAAACCTGAAGGACAATCCGGGAGTCCTTCCAATTCTCCTAGGGAAAGCGAAAGTTAGAAGCAAATTTCACAGTTTCATACATTACTATGACCTTCAACCCATCGCCACACAGTTAAGATATTTAGAATTTCATTATAAGACAGTATCTAGTACTATTTTAAATACTTCAAGCTCAGTGTTTCGTACAGAATTGGAAAATCATAAAAAGTTTTATGAATATCAATTAAGCTCAGCAAAACAAAAATTGAAAAGTTTGATACCAATGGGAAGATCAAAAAGAGGAATTATTGATGGATTGGGAACCATAATAAAAAGTATTACTGGTAATTTAGATGCAAATGACGCATTGCATTATGAATCGGCATCAAAAGAACTTCAAAATAATCAGAAGGATATTATGTTCAATTTAAATGCAGGTATTTCATTAACCGGTGAAGTAATCGAAAATTTCAATAAAACTATTTCTGTCCTCAGAAATAATCAAAAAACAATTGCTTCCCAACTTGAAGGAATTTCAGGAAAATTTAATCAATTAAGTGATAACTTTTATATGTATATTCAGATTAAAAATCTCATGGACCAAATCGGAATATCTATCAATATTATTATAGAATTAATCGATGAAATTGAAAACGCCATTAGTTTTTCCAGACTCGGAATATTGCATCATAGCATTATTAAATTTTCCGAATTATATTCAATTATGAATAAAACAAAAAATTTATATGGCTCAAATAATCTGATATTCGTCGACGAGAGAGAATATCACAGATTTTATGAATTGATGAAAGTAGATGCATATTTTGTTGAATTCAGAATTGTTTTCGTTCTTCATTTTCCTATTGTACACCCCGAATCTTTTTCTCATTACCATCTATTTTCAATCCCAACTATAAACAACACTATTATTATTCCCAAAAATACCTATCTGACAAGCAATGAAAAATGGTATCAATACGCCTCTTCGCCTTGTATTGATTTACACCCACTATATTACTGCGAAGACGACAAACTCAATAATGGGTCAGAAGTAGAAGATTGCCTGTTCCAGCTACTGCAACTCCAAAAATCCACTGGTTCCTGCCAAAATCACCCTGTGGAAACCAGCAAGAACGTTGTCCAGAAGATTGGTAATGGAAGATTCATCATGTTAGCTCCAACTGGGATGAAAATTCGCACAGTATGCAGAAGAACCGACGTCAGCACATTGAAGGGAAACTTCCTGCTAAATGTACCAAAAGGATGTCATTTCGAAAACTCTCAAGAAAAATTCTACAACGACAAGGAAATCTTGGAGGGAGAACCAATGTACCTTCCTCAAATTGCTGCCGAGTTGAATGCAACAACCCTAACTGCATTCAAAATAAAACTTGAAGATTTTTCATTGGACCAAATACACAAATTGAAGAAGAAACAAGAGGAAATTCAACCCTTAATGGAAAAGCAAAAAAGTACCAAATGATTGCATGAAGTCCTGATAATTATCATTTATTTGCTATTTTTCATAATTATCTCCTATTTTGGATCGAGGAAAATTAAGTTGTGGCTAAGATCCAGGGTTCCAAGAAATCAAACAGAAACAGAAGAATTCCAACCACGAGCAGTTCCACGAAATCAACCAGAGAGAGAAGAATCCCAAGCTAGAGCAGTTCCATTCTTCACTACGTAGGCACCTTTCTGAGGATGGAGGAGTTATATATCCGAGAACGATGAACTTCGTTGGAAGATCGCAGGAAGTGCAATCTCAGCATCGTCTCATTTTCCAAGAACTAAGAAAGTGTACCGAGGTTATAAATTATAATTTTATTATCATTGAATCAGTTCTGACATAACTTTCATTGTGTAACGATACTTGATTGTTTTTAATAAAAATCAAGCCTCGTTTTATATATCCGTTTCCCTGTATTTTCCAGTTGAAACAATGCAACACCGTCTGATGGAGATTTCAGTTTCAATATAGTTATTCCGTTTCATTGTGGAAATATTTTTCAGAATCCTGATTAATAAATTCAAATTCCGTATAATTGAAATTTCCATCCTTAATCCGCCGTAAGAATCCAAAATAAAGAAAAAGTGTCTTTCTGCATTCGGCGTTGTTTTTCCGTCCACAAAAACACACCGAATTCAGTATAAAACAACGTGGATTGCAGATAACGACAGTTTCTTTTACCGATAAAGAGATAACCGCCACCGAGAATATTTCTTCTGGGGAGAATATTCGAGAATTCCGAATTTTGAGTGCAATTTTGATCACGTGACCGTCCACATGTTGGAGAGTTAATAAATAGGACCGCACCACCAGACGAGAATTAATTCATTATTATTCATTCGGTAGTCATTCGTTATTAATTCATTATTATTCATTCGGTAGTCATTCGTTATTAATTCATTCGTATTCATTCGATAGTCATTCTGCGATTCTGTATTCTAGTCTTGATTCGGTAGTGATTCTGGAATTGATTCCTTAATTCATTTCCGCTTTAATTAAGTCTGTCTTCGTATTAAAGTTTTCCTTTGCTTTTCTTTATTTTTTTTGCTAAGTGGTGGTGTGACCGTACCGGAATAAACTGTAAGTCTTTTCTTGATACCGCAGACTTCGTGATTCAAAGTTGCATTCTTTTATTTGTTTAATTGTGTTAATCCTTGTTGTTAATCCCCCCTGTTTAACGCAGGCTTCTGTCGCCTGGTTCTCTGGTGAACCAAGACCAGTCGACGGAAATCTCGAAGTTTTTCTACTGGTAATGCTTGGCGTGTGACACCCAAGGTTGCCACAGAAAGACCACAGTAACCTATACCGTACTACCCCTGTTGTGTTCCGTGTAGATTTCCCGTTTACCGCAGACTTCTCTCGCCTGGCTATCTGGAGACAGAAACCAATCGGCAGAAGTCTCGAAGTTTTTCTACTGGTAATGCTTGGCGTGTACACCCAAGGTTGCCACGGAGAGACCACGATAAACTACCCCGTTATCCTGTAAATTGTTGCATTGTGTTTCATCTGCATCAACCCCGTCCCGTTTATTAAATAGTTTCAAATTCTGATTGGCCTGTACACTGAAAATCACTGGAAGTGCTCGGGATCAAACCCATTGCTAAGTTAACCGATTACAGAGGCTTGGATCTTTCTGAGACACCCGGTTGCTGTAAATTTTGTGTAAACCCCGTACATCCGTTATTGTCTCAGAAGGAATCAAAGTGACTGCTATTAATTGTTTGCTTTCTTTAATACCTGATAGTTTGACTGAATATAGTTGATTAGAATATTCTTTGATTCATTGATTTCACTTTCTGATCACCGTGACAAGTTATTACATTTCTGTTTTCCTTATTTTTGAACTTGGTCATCAGCTGAATATATTTCTTGACTTGGAAATAACTGTATGGTTCACTGTAATTTAGATTGTTGTAATAAATTCGGTTTTAAAGTACTTGTTATCGCTACCACCTTAGATAAACCCAACTCTGTCTCCGACTAGTAGGTACCTGGGTGGGTTTGCTATTTCTCCCTATTAAAAGAATAGCTGGCGCTCGAGATTAAATCCTTTTCCCGACCAAACCCGTTACAAAATTGACGCCCGAGCGTTGGGACTCTTAAAACCGGGTTCAGTTTTGGAATAACTTCTTTTTTTTTGTCTAACCGAGGAGAATAGTTTTGAACGGTGAACCATACAAACCAATTTATTCAGCTGTTGACTTGCAAGAAATATTTTATCCGGCTTATATTTCTGAAATATAATTTATTTAGATCAGTTGAGTGACCGATTTGCTGATTGCGTTGAGTTAACCTATCTTGAGTTATAATAGAACATCACTGGTAACCTTAAACAGAACCGAACAGTTAACCAGCTATTTCTGATAACCGCACAATATTGAATTGATTTATGATTTTCACACGCTTATGATTTTCACTTGAATAATAAAACTGACTGTGTTTTCTTTTCCCTTTCCCCCCTTTGATTTATTTGCTGGTTGACAAGTGTTCATTATAACTCTGATAGTTTATTGTGATTATAACCGCATTGGACTTGTTGTTTCTCTGATTACTTTATTTTATTTGAAACCGTTGATACACTGTTGGTGAATTATTCCCTTTGAATTAGGTGAGCTTGAACTGAAAATAGCTTCAGAAAGGTAAAACTGTAAGTGAACCTGAACCGAAATAATTTTCTTGGCTGTTAAAACCGATAGTGGACTTGGTCTGAAATATTTTGTTGACAGGTAACCTATTTCTTCAAACAAGTGTTAGGTTAACAGTGAGCTGTCAAGTGACCGATAAATAGTGAGTGATAGAATAATAGGTGCTTCCTCGATTGGACATTGATTATTAATCCGGGTTTCGGTGAATTTTTAATCATCCATCCGGACTTCAGTAAATTTTTGAATTGATTATTCATCCGGACTTCAGTGAATTATATTGAGTTAATTGTTCATCCAGGCCTTGGTGAATTTTGTTGAATTAATTATCCATCCGGACTTTAGTAAATTTTTTTTTTGAATTGATTATTCATCCGAGCTTCAGTGAATTTTATTGAGTTAGTTGTTCATCCGGGCTTTAGTGACAGTGATATTTAATCGGACTTAGTGATACTGAAACATTATAACCAGTGTTGAATTATTCCGTGTGTTAGCTTTGAACTTTAACTTTACATTATTTCATACCGGGCATCGAACTTATTGAGTGTGGTACTGGATCGTGAGTCGGGTGGCAAGATAGTTGAACTATATGTCATTGAACATGGATGTGAACAGGCTGCTCAGTGATGAATTGACTTATGAACTAGAACTGAGAGGACAGTCCATACCAAGCACTGTGATGACAAAGCGGAGTCTACTACGACAAGTGTTACAGTCAGACATACCGCTACAGCCTTGCACATCAATGAACCCCACACTGGATATCGACATTTGCCAAAATAAACTCACCGATCTAGTGGAAGCACTTCAGAATTTCAATCACGCTAATGCGACTAACGAATTTTCGCGAATATTCACAAGATTAACACACATTCAGGGAAGACTGAACTTTATTGTCACTTCCAATGAAGCACAGTTACAACTGATCGAACAACTGAAGGCGACTACAACTAAGGCCTTGGAGACGCTGGAGCAACTGAGTAGTAGCAACACCCGTGGACAGCCATCCAGTCAGCAGGAACGGTCCCTCTTGGATGTGGAGGTTCCCAGTTCACCTGGGATGTCCCCGATCCAACCGGAAAGAGCTGAAACATCCCTGATTGATCTTGGAGATGGGGTCAATCTTCCGATAGCTGCTGGTGCCTCACATCCTGGTACACCTGTAAGGAATAAAACATTAGAACATGTCATGAACGAGACAAGGCGGACATGTACAGCATTACTGCGGCAGATACCGGCATTACCTGTCACCCAGTCACAGGACTGTGGGACAGCATCACCTGAAGGTCCGACACCAAGAAGATGGATTAATTCTACCCGTAGAGTATCTTTTCCACACTTACCTGCATCTTGTGTGAGCTCTGGCAGGACCATGACCAGAGAGAGAGTACCATTAGAGCCGGAACCTCGACCGTCACCGGTGCCAACCATTCCTGTCCACAAATGGAATATTTCATTTGGTGGCACAGGTAGTGTGAGCGGCTTCATCGAGGAGGTGGAGAGATTGGCCGAATCTCGTAAGGTGCCCCTAGAACAAGTGTTCGAGTCAGTTTATGAACTACTGCGGAAGGATGCCAGGGATTGGTTCATCCCCAGGAGGGGTACATTCAGGAATTGGCAGGATTTCAAGGAGCAACTTAAGGAAGCATTTTTACCGGTGAACTATGAGGAGAACCTGTTGGAGGAAATAAAAAGGAGAACGCAGGGTCCTGATGAAAAGCTGCTGATGTACGTCACTCGAATGCAGAATTTGTTCCAGAAGCTAACATACAGTAGACCAACGGAATCGGAACAAATCCGAATCATCAGGCAGAGGCTGTTACCGACCCTACAACAGGCCTTAGCATTCCAGGAGACAAACACCTACGATGAGCTCCTGCGAAAAGGAAAGGTTTTCGAGTTAGTACAGTGGCAAATGAGCCAGTACACCAGGCCACCGTCGAAACCAGGTCTTCTTGACGAGCCCCACCTGACGTATCGTCCGGTCCAACAAAACCGACAACAGGCCAGTTTCTCCTTGGACACCGAAAACATATCAGGAAACTCAGAACCACCAGTACCAGTAGGTCACAACAGACCACAAACACCGCCGTCACCGCCTAGAAACACCCAGCCAAGACCGGATCGACCAACGGCACGAGTCGACAAGCAAAATACAGGTTCACCCAACCGAGCTCCATCACCTATACCAACACGACGATCAAACCAACAAGGAGACCGACAGGAAACACAGGGAAACCGGACTGATCCACCGACGAGGAAAGTATCTTTCCAAACACAGTGCTTCCGATGTGGTGAATACGGCCACATGCGGCGAGAATGTCGAGGACGACCGAGGTTGTTCTGTTCTCGTTGCCAGAGGAAAAACATTCGCTCAAGCGATTGTCCATGCCGCCCGGAAAACTAAAGGGAGGTATGGAGAAGGGGTCGACCATATCTCCGGGGACGCTGACTCCTATGGCATCGACCGTGTGTAACGACAACCGTCCGCTGGTGGAAGTAAAGGTAGCCGGGAAGCGCTACAATGCACTGATTGACACCGGAGCCACGAGGAGTTTCATCAGTCAGAAAGTGGCAGAACAATGCGAACGCAAAGGAATTACGGGAGAACCCGTTGAGGATGGTTTTGTGGTAGTTGCCAATGGTCAGTATACTGCGACGCCGAAACTTTATACTACCGCCATACACATCGCTGACTATTCTTTGACCGACATAAAGTTTTTGTTGGTATCTGATTTACCGGTAGACCTCATACTAGGAATGGACGTACTGGGAGTGTACAATTTTTCCCTTAACCTTAGCACCGCCGAGTGCTATCTGGAAGGCCGACTAATCTCCAAACCAACACCTAAAGTGGGAAAAACTGTGGAGGTACACGCCACTGGCGAACACTTGCTGGAACTGACCAAGGCACAGAAAAAGAAGTTGGACGCTTTTCTCGCCAGAGAAATGAAGGAGTTCGAGAAGCTGTCCGGCACCACGAAACTGATAGAACACAAAATCAAACTCAAACCTGGGACAGAACCGATTAAACAGCGATACCGGCCACAGAATCCGAAGATGCAGGAAATCTTCAACCAGGAAGTAGACCGAATGCTGGCTGAGGGAGTTATTGAGCCTTCTAAGTCGCCGTGGAGTTCACCTGTTGTGTTAGTCAAAAAGAAGGACGGTAAATACCGGTTTTGTATCGATTTTCGAGCAGTCAACGAAGTGTCCGTTAAAGATGCGTATCCGTTGCCGTATATTTCGGGAATCTTGGACAAATTACGCAGAGCCAAATACATTTCGACGATTGACTTGAAACAGGGATACTGGCAAATACCGTTAGAAAAGGATAGCCGGCCTATTACAGCATTCACGGTCCCGGGGAGAGGACTATTTCAGTTCACCGTCATGCCATTCGGCTTACACGCAAGCCCAGCCACGTTCCAGAGATTCCTGGATACCGTAATAGGTCCCGAAATGGAGCCCAAAGCGTTTGCCTATCTAGACGATATAGTCGTTCTAGGGGAAACCTTTGAAGAACACATGGAGAACTTAAGGGAAGTATTCAGACGACTAAGGGAAGCCAACTTACGTCTCAATCCCGACAAATGTGAGTTTGTCCGGAAGTCTCTGAAGTACCTGGGACATGTCGTCACTTCCGAAGGCATCTGTACGGATCCGGATAAAGTGGCATCCATAGTGTCATTTCCTGCTCCCAAGACCGTCCGAGAGTTACGCCGATTCCTGGGTGTTGCGAGCTGGTACCGTCGATTCATCGAGAATTTCTCCAATGTAGTTTCTCCGCTAACCCTGCTGCTCAAGAAGAAACAGCGGTGGAAATGGGGAGAAGACCAGCAGAAGGCTTTCGATATCCTGAAACACAAGTTGACTGAGTCACCGATATTGGCTTGTCCGGATTTCACCAAACCGTTTGTAGTACAAACAGACGCCAGTGATACAGGCCTAGGTGGAGCTCTAACACAAGTGATAGATGGAGAAGAAAGGGTAATTGCCTATGTTAGTCGCACATTAAACCCAGCCGAGAAAAACTATTCAGTATCCGAGAAAGAATGCCTCGCCATCGTATTTTCCATAGAGAAACTACGTCCGTACCTAGAGGGATTCCATTTCACGGTCATTTCCGATCATATGAGTTTAAAATGGTTAAATTCTATAAAATCACCGTCGGGAAGAATTGCTCGATGGTCCGTTTTTCTTCAACAGTTTGATTTTGAAGTACAGTACCGTAAGGGATCCCTGAATAAACTTGCTGACAGTCTGTCCCGGAATCCCTTACCGTCCGTAGATTCCGTATACCTGGCCGAAGTGGAAATTCACTGCCGATGGTACAACAGGAAACTACAGGAAGTTCAGAAGGACCCAGGAAATTTCCCAGATTATGCCATAATCGATGGGAAACTGTTCCGACATTTTTGGGATGCATCAGACTTCACGGAAATTGGAACTGGACAACCCTGGAAATTATGCGTACCCACCGAACAGCGTTCCGAAGTACTGAAGGAGAATCATGATTCGGAACTAGCCGGACATATGGGGATCGCCAAGACAAGTTCCAGGATTGCCCGGAATTACTACTGGCCTGGTATGTTCCGAGACATTGCGAAATATGTTAGAAACTGCACTTCGTGCCAACGTTACAAAGTTTCGCAACAGAAAACTGCTGGGAAGATGCAACCACACAGGATGGCAGATGCACCATTCAGGGAAGTATCTACAGATATCGTCGGACCGTTACCCCGAAGTAAAAAAGGTAATTCTTACATTGTGGTCATGCAAGATCGCTTCACGAAGTGGATCGAGTGCCGCCCGTTGCGAAAAGCTACAGCCAAAACCGTTTATTCTGCGTTATACGAACAAATCATCCTGAAATATGGATGTCCGTCCGTTGTTATCTCCGATAATGGAGTACAGTATGATAGTAAGTTATTTAAAAACAGCCTTCAGGAACTGAATATAGCTCACAGATTTACCCCACCGTACTCGCCACAGTGTAATCCGGTAGAAAGAGCGAATCGAACACTAAAAACTATGATTGCACAATTTTGCGAAACCGATCAGAGAAACTGGGATGAAAAGTTAGGGGAATTAGTTTTTGCTATTAACACCGCTAAACAAGAGTCTACCGGGTTTACTCCGGCTTTTCTGAATTTTGGTAGGGAACTAAATGTCCCTAGGGCGATTTATTCGACAAAACCCCAAAATGAGGAAAACAGTAACCCAACCGAAGTAAATAGAGACATGACTCACCGTACAGAACAAATCCGGCACCTACAGGAAGCACATGAGTTTGTGCAAGCTCGCTTGTACAGGGCTTTTGAACAGCAGGCTCATCACTACAACCTACGCCGTAGAGAAGTTCGCTTCCATGTAGGTGACAAAGTTCTCCGTCGCACAAATCCGTTATCATCCGCTGTCGACAGTTTCGCAGCTAAACTGGCTGCAAAGTTCGCCGGACCGTATACCGTTATTAAGGTAGTCTCTCCTGTAGTGTATGATCTGAAAGATGAACAGGGTAAGAAGGTTACCAACATCCATATTAAAGATTTAAAACCATTTCACTCAGGATAGAGATATTTTTACTGTTCACCCGTTAATTGAACATGATCCCCAGTCATGTGAAATTTTGTTTTATTACCGTTCCGTTAACCATCACACCGGTGATTTGACAAACCCTTTGTCAATATCCTGACAGCAACCGTCACCGTATAAGATTTCATATCCTATTCGGTTCACCGAACAAATCAGAATCTACCATGTCATCTAATTAGAAACAGTTCTTTCTTTCTACATTTTGTTCAGTGGATTGAATGGATTCATGATACCGTTCAAGCTTTGCAATTACAATTGGAAAACATAAATTCATTTGGATATAGCCAATCCGTTCAGCAACACCGACATGTCAAAACGATATAAATTGTCATCTGTCTGTGTTTCTGAAAGGTACATCCTGTAGACAGAGCAAAGCACAGCTTGAAATCCGTTACATTAATTATTCTGTGAATTCACAAGGTTCCGAGACAAACCGTTGCTTTAAATATTGTATTCAGAATATTTAAGATGAATAACGTTTAACAAATACTAACCGTACTACCTTAAAAACTGGATAGATAGTCTGAATTGTATCTAGTTCTCTACTACTGTTCTCCTGTGTAACTTTTTCTATGAAATTGTAACACCGATACTGGTGAAAGTGCATATCCGTGATCTGTTCAATTAATTCAACCCAAGAAAACTGGAAAAAGCTCTGTATACTGTCAATGTTCTACTGTTAAAACATTACCTATGTGGCAATTAAGTCTGTTCTAGGATACCAATTACTCCAATAGGGTTTGAATGAAAGTTCAGCTGTTAACCTACCTAGCGGGGACTGTCGGATCAGAGAGCCTCCACCATTCCTCCGTCAGGGATTACGTCCCAACTCCGAACAATATTCTGGCACACAGTGAATGTCCACATCCACCTCCAGTGTGGTGAGAGGGTCCAATTCACCTCCAACAACGAGTGATTTCAAGCTTGGGTACATTTCCACCTACAACGAGAACACAAGTTAGTGAATGGTTCTTCCCACTTGAAGTACTAATCGAAAGGACTTTGGTTTGATGAAGGGGATATTCGAAACTCACCTGCCTGACCCATCTTCGTAGTCAAATGATGCACCGAACCAACATCCAAGAAGGAAACAGTGCCAACAAGTGGTCAACGTCAAAGATGCCTCATCAGCCCATTTCATCGTGAATGATAGTTCCCTAAGATCCAACCGTTAATAGGAAATGGAACAATCGATATGGAGTACTTACCGTTATATGTTGCCATCGATTTCATTTCCCAATTTTGGAGTAATTTCATTTCACTAAAAGCACGTTGTTTCTGACAGATACCACAGAACCAACGACAGTCATAGAGTGCCACGGAGTAGGTTATGTCAAACGTCTACCGACAATCGGATCAAAGATCACACGCACTTCGGTCCATAACTAGGGACGACACCGATCACGGAGCGTAACGCAGAGCGCAGAGTATGGATCATGGATAGGAGGGAACCACTATACATGGAAGGAGCGCCTACCGGACGATGACTGAACTACACCTGTGAGCAGATCCGGATATCACTTCTATTGTACTGTTTAGATTAGGATGAGAACTCTGTAAGGGTGAGATAACGAGCACTTAACCGACTTGAATTTCCGATTAATTTTTTTTTTTTTTGATGGGCCAGTTACCCCTTATTAAATTGAACTTGTGTCTTCAACGCAACTTCAATTTTTCCCAGGGGAGGGGGATGTAACGATACTTGATTGTTTTTAATAAAAATCAAGCCTCGTTTTATATATCCGTTTCCCTGTATTTTCCAGTTGAAACAATGCAACACCGTCTGATGGAGATTTCAGTTTCAATATAGTTATTCCGTTTCATTGTGGAAATATTTTTCAGAATCCTGATTAATAAATTCAAATTCCGTATAATTGAAATTTCCATCCTTAATCCGCCGTAAGAATCCAAAATAAAGAAAAAGTGTCTTTCTGCATTCGGCGTTGTTTTTCCGTCCACAAAAACACACCGAATTCAGTATAAAACAACGTGGATTGCAGATAACGACAGTTTCTTTTACCGATAAAGAGATAACCGCCACCGAGAATATTTCTTCTGGGGAGAATATTCGAGAATTCCGAATTTTGAGTGCAATTTTGATCACGTGACCGTCCACATGTTGGAGAGTTAATAAATAGGACCGCACCACCAGACGAGAATTAATTCATTATTATTCATTCGGTAGTCATTCGTTATTAATTCATTATTATTCATTCGGTAGTCATTCGTTATTAATTCATTCGTATTCATTCGATAGTCATTCTGCGATTCTGTATTCTAGTCTTGATTCGGTAGTGATTCTGGAATTGATTCCTTAATTCATTTCCGCTTTAATTAAGTCTGTCTTCGTATTAAAGTTTTCCTTTGCTTTTCTTTATTTTTTTTGCTAAGTGGTGGTGTGACCGTACCGGAATAAACTGTAAGTCTTTTCTTGATACCGCAGACTTCGTGATTCAAAGTTGCATTCTTTTATTTGTTTAATTGTGTTAATCCTTGTTGTTAATCCCCCCTGTTTAACGCAGGCTTCTGTCGCCTGGTTCTCTGGTGAACCAAGACCAGTCGACGGAAATCTCGAAGTTTTTCTACTGGTAATGCTTGGCGTGTGACACCCAAGGTTGCCACAGAAAGACCACAGTAACCTATACCGTACTACCCCTGTTGTGTTCCGTGTAGATTTCCCGTTTACCGCAGACTTCTCTCGCCTGGCTATCTGGAGACAGAAACCAATCGGCAGAAGTCTCGAAGTTTTTCTACTGGTAATGCTTGGCGTGTACACCCAAGGTTGCCACGGAGAGACCACGATAAACTACCCCGTTATCCTGTAAATTGTTGCATTGTGTTGCATCTGCATCAGCCCCGTCCCGTTTATTAAATAGTTTCAAATTCTGATTGGCCTGTACACTGAAAATCACTGGAAGTGCTCGGGATCAAACCCATTGCTAAGTTAACCGATTACAGAGACTTGGATCTTTCTGAGACACCCGGTTGCTGTAAATTTTGTGTAAACCCCGTACATCCGTTATTGTCTCAGAAGGAATCAAAGTGACTGCTATTAATTGTTTGCTTTCTTTAATACCTGATAGTTTGACTGAATATAGTTGATTTGAATATTCTTTAATTCATTGATTTCACTTTCTGATCACCGTGACAAGTTATTACATTTCTGTTTTCCTTATTTTTGAACTTGGTCATCAGCTGAATATATTTCTTGACTTGGAAATAACTGTATAGTTCACTGTAACTTAGATTGTTGTAATAAATTCGGTTTTAAAGTACTTGTTATCGCTACCACCTTAGATAAACCCAACCCTGTCTCCGACTAGTAGGTACCTGGGTGGGTTTGCTATTTCTCCCTATTAAAAGAATAGCTGGCGCTCGAGATTAAATCCTTTTCCCGACCAAACCCGTTACAAAATTGACGCCCGAGCGTTGGGACTCTTAAAACCGGGTTCAGTTTTGGAATAACTTCTTTTTTTTTATCTAACCGAGGAGAATAGTTTTGAACGGTGAACCATACAAACCAATTTGTTCAGCTGTTGACTTGCAAGAAATATTTTATCCGGCTTATATTTCTGAAATATAATTTATTTAGATCAGTTGAGTGACCGATTTGCTGATTGCGTTGAGTTAACCTATCTTGAGTTATAATAGAACATCACTGGTAACCTTAAACAGAACCGAACAGTTAACCAGCTATTTCTGATAACCGCACAATATTGAATTGATTTATGATTTTCACACGCTTATGATTTTCACTTGAATAATAAAACTGACTGTGTTTTCTTTTCCCTTTCCCCCCTTTGATTTATTTGCTGGTTGACAAGTGTTCATTATAACTCTGATAGTTTATTGTGATTATAACCGCATTGGACTTGTTGTTTCTCTGATTACTTTATTTTATTTGAAACCGTTGATACACTGTTGGTGAATTATTCCCTTTGAATTAGGTGAGCTTGAACTGAAAATAGCTTCAGAAAGGTAAAACTGTAAGTGAACCTGAACCGAAATAATTTTCTTGGCTGTTAAAACCGATAGTGGACTTGGTCTGAAATATTTTGTTGACAGGTAACCTATTTCTTCAAACAAGTGTTAGGTTAACAGTGAGCTGTCAAGTGACCGATAAATAGTGAGTGATAGAATAATAGGTGCTTCCTCGATTGGACATTGATTATTAATCCGGGTTTCGGTGAATTTTTAATCATCCATCCGGACTTCAGTAAATTTTTGAATTGATTATTCATCCGGACTTCAGTGAATTATATTGAGTTAATTGTTCATCCAGGCCTTGGTGAATTTTGTTGAATTAATTATCCATCCGGACTTTAGTAAATTTTTTTTTTGAATTGATTATTCATCCGAGCTTCAGTGAATTTTATTGAGTTAGTTGTTCATCCGGGCTTTAGTGACAGTGATATTTAATCGGACTTAGTGATACTGAAACATTATAACCAGTGTTGAATTATTCCGTGTGTTAGCTTTGAACTTTAACTTTACATTATTTCATACCGGGCATCGAACTTATTGAGTGTGGTACTGGATCGTGAGTCGGGTGGCAAGATAGTTGAACTATATGTCATTGAACATGGATGTGAACAGGCTGCTCAGTGATGAATTGACTTATGAACTAGAACTGAGAGGACAGTCCATACCAAGCACTGTGATGACAAAGCGGAGTCTACTACGACAAGTGTTACAGTCAGACATACCGCTACAGCCTTGCACATCAATGAACCCCACACTGGATATCGACATTTGCCAAAATAAACTCACCGATCTAGTGGAAGCACTTCAGAATTTCAATCACGCTAATGCGACTAACGAATTTTCGCGAATATTCACAAGATTAACACACATTCAGGGAAGACTGAACTTTATTGTCACTTCCAATGAAGCACAGTTACAACTGATCGAACAACTGAAGGCGACTACAACTAAGGCCTTGGAGACGCTGGAGCAACTGAGTAGTAGCAACACCCGTGGACAGCCATCCAGTCAGCAGGAACGGTCCCTCTTGGATGTGGAGGTTCCCAGTTCACCTGGGATGTCCCCGATCCAACCGGAAAGAGCTGAAACATCCCTGATTGATCTTGGAGATGGGGTCAATCTTCCGATAGCTGCTGGTGCCTCACATCCTGGTACACCTGTAAGGAATAAAACATTAGAACATGTCATGAACGAGACAAGGCGGACATGTACAGCATTACTGCGGCAGATACCGGCATTACCTGTCACCCAGTCACAGGACTGTGGGACAGCATCACCTGAAGGTCCGACACCAAGAAGATGGATTAATTCTACCCGTAGAGTATCTTTTCCACACTTACCTGCATCTTGTGTGAGCTCTGGCAGGACCATGACCAGAGAGAGAGTACCATTAGAGCCGGAACCTCGACCGTCACCGGTGCCAACCATTCCTGTCCACAAATGGAATATTTCATTTGGTGGCACAGGTAGTGTGAGCGGCTTCATCGAGGAGGTGGAGAGATTGGCCGAATCTCGTAAGGTGCCCCTAGAACAAGTGTTCGAGTCAGTTTATGAACTACTGCGGAAGGATGCCAGGGATTGGTTCATCCCCAGGAGGGGTACATTCAGGAATTGGCAGGATTTCAAGGAGCAACTTAAGGAAGCATTTTTACCGGTGAACTATGAGGAGAACCTGTTGGAGGAAATAAAAAGGAGAACGCAGGGTCCTGATGAAAAGCTGCTGATGTACGTCACTCGAATGCAGAATTTGTTCCAGAAGCTAACATACAGTAGACCAACCGAAACGGAACAAATCCGAATCATCAGGCAGAGGCTGTTACCAACCCTACAACAGGCCTTAGCATTCCAGGAGACAAACACCTACGATGAGCTCCTGCGAAAAGGAAAGGTTTTCGAGTTAGTACAGTGGCAAATGAGCCAGTACACCAGGCCACCGTCGAAACCAGGTCTTCTTGACGAGCCCCACCTGACGTATCGTCCGGTCCAACAAAACCGACAACAGGCCAGTTTCTCCTTGGACACCGAAAACATATCAGGAAACTCAGAACCACCAGTACCAGTAGGTCACAACAGACCACAAACACCGCCGTCACCGCCTAGAAACACCCAGCCAAGACCGGATCGACCAACGGCACGAGTCGACAAGCAAAATACAGGTTCACCCAACCGAGCTCCATCACCTATACCAACACGACGATCAAACCAACAAGGAGACCGACAGGAAACACAGGGAAACCGGACTGATCCACCGACGAGGAAAGTATCTTTCCAAACACAGTGCTTCCGATGTGGTGAATACGGCCACATGCGGCGAGAATGTCGAGGACGACCGAGGTTGTTCTGTTCTCGTTGCCAGAGGAAAAACATTCGCTCAAGCGATTGTCCATGCCGCCCGGAAAACTAAAGGGAGGTATGGAGAAGGGGTCGACCATATCTCCGGGGACGCTGACTCCTATGGCATCGACCGTGTGTAACGACAACCGTCCGCTGGTGGAAGTAAAGGTAGCCGGGAAGCGCTACAATGCACTGATTGACACCGGAGCCACGAGGAGTTTCATCAGTCAGAAAGTGGCAGAACAATGCGAACGCAAAGGAATTACGGGAGAACCCGTTGAGGATGGTTTTGTGGTAGTTGCCAATGGTCAGTATACTGCGACGCCGAAACTTTATACTACCGCCATACACATCGCTGACTATTCTTTGACCGACATAAAGTTTTTGTTGGTATCTGATTTACCGGTAGACCTCATACTAGGAATGGACGTACTGGGAGTGTACAATTTTTCCCTTAACCTTAGCACCGCCGAGTGCTATCTGGAAGGCCGACTAATCTCCAAACCAACACCTAAAGTGGGAAAAACTGTGGAGGTACACGCCACTGGCGAACACTTGCTGGAACTGACCAAGGCACAGAAAAAGAAGTTGGACGCTTTTCTCGCCAGAGAAATGAAGGAGTTCGAGAAGCTGTCCGGCACCACGAAACTGATAGAACACAAAATCAAACTCAAACCTGGGACAGAACCGATTAAACAGCGATACCGGCCACAGAATCCGAAGATGCAGGAAATCTTCAACCAGGAAGTAGACCGAATGCTGGCTGAGGGAGTTATTGAGCCTTCTAAGTCGCCGTGGAGTTCACCTGTTGTGTTAGTCAAAAAGAAGGACGGTAAATACCGGTTTTGTATCGATTTTCGAGCAGTCAACGAAGTGTCCGTTAAAGATGCGTATCCGTTGCCGTATATTTCGGGAATCTTGGACAAATTACGCAGAGCCAAATACATTTCGACGATTGACTTGAAACAGGGATACTGGCAAATACCGTTAGAAAAGGATAGCCGGCCTATTACAGCATTCACGGTCCCGGGGAGAGGACTATTTCAGTTCACCGTCATGCCATTCGGCTTACACGCAAGCCCAGCCACGTTCCAGAGATTCCTGGATACCGTAATAGGTCCCGAAATGGAGCCCAAAGCGTTTGCCTATCTAGACGATATAGTCGTTCTAGGGGAAACCTTTGAAGAACACATGGAGAACTTAAGGGAAGTATTCAGACGACTAAGGGAAGCCAACTTACGTCTCAATCCCGACAAATGTGAGTTTGTCCGGAAGTCTCTGAAGTACCTGGGACATGTCGTCACTTCCGAAGGCATCTGTACGGATCCGGATAAAGTGGCATCCATAGTGTCATTTCCTGCTCCCAAGACCGTCCGAGAGTTACGCCGATTCCTGGGTGTTGCGAGCTGGTACCGTCGATTCATCGAGAATTTCTCCAATGTAGTTTCTCCGCTAACCCTGCTGCTCAAGAAGAAACAGCGGTGGAAATGGGGAGAAGACCAGCAGAAGGCTTTCGATATCCTGAAACACAAGTTGACTGAGTCACCGATATTGGCTTGTCCGGATTTCACCAAACCGTTTGTAGTACAAACAGACGCCAGTGATACAGGCCTAGGTGGAGCTCTAACACAAGTGATAGATGGAGAAGAAAGGGTAATTGCCTATGTTAGTCGCACATTAAACCCAGCCGAGAAAAACTATTCAGTATCCGAGAAAGAATGCCTCGCCATCGTATTTTCCATAGAGAAACTACGTCCGTACCTAGAGGGATTCCATTTCACGGTCATTTCCGATCATATGAGTTTAAAATGGTTAAATTCTATAAAATCACCGTCGGGAAGAATTGCTCGATGGTCCGTTTTTCTTCAACAGTTTGATTTTGAAGTACAGTACCGTAAGGGATCCCTGAATAAACTTGCTGACAGTCTGTCCCGGAATCCCTTACCGTCCGTAGATTCCGTATACCTGGCCGAAGTGGAAATTCACTGCCGATGGTACAACAGGAAACTACAGGAAGTTCAGAAGGACCCAGGAAATTTCCCAGATTATGCCATAATCGATGGGAAACTGTTCCGACATTTTTGGGATGCATCAGACTTCACGGAAATTGGAACTGGACAACCCTGGAAATTATGCGTACCCACCGAACAGCGTTCCGAAGTACTGAAGGAGAATCATGATTCGGAACTAGCCGGACATATGGGGATCGCCAAGACAAGTTCCAGGATTGCCCGGAATTACTACTGGCCTGGTATGTTCCGAGACATTGCGAAATATGTTAGAAACTGCACTTCGTGCCAACGTTACAAAGTTTCGCAACAGAAAACTGCTGGGAAGATGCAACCACACAGGATGGCAGATGCACCATTCAGGGAAGTATCTACAGATATCGTCGGACCGTTACCCCGAAGTAAAAAAGGTAATTCTTACATTGTGGTCATGCAAGATCGCTTCACGAAGTGGATCGAGTGCCGCCCGTTGCGAAAAGCTACAGCCAAAACCGTTTATTCTGCGTTATACGAACAAATCATCCTGAAATATGGATGTCCGTCCGTTGTTATCTCCGATAATGGAGTACAGTATGATAGTAAGTTATTTAAAAACAGCCTTCAGGAACTGAATATAGCTCACAGATTTACCCCACCGTACTCGCCACAGTGTAATCCGGTAGAAAGAGCGAATCGAACACTAAAAACTATGATTGCACAATTTTGCGAAACCGATCAGAGAAACTGGGATGAAAAGTTAGGGGAATTAGTTTTTGCTATTAACACCGCTAAACAAGAGTCTACCGGGTTTACTCCGGCTTTTCTGAATTTTGGTAGGGAACTAAATGTCCCTAGGGCGATTTATTCGACAAAACCCCAAAATGAGGAAAACAGTAACCCAACCGAAGTAAATAGAGACATGACTCACCGTACAGAACAAATCCGGCACCTACAGGAAGCACATGAGTTTGTGCAAGCTCGCTTGTACAGGGCTTTTGAACAGCAGGCTCATCACTACAACCTACGCCGTAGAGAAGTTCGCTTCCATGTAGGTGACAAAGTTCTCCGTCGCACAAATCCGTTATCATCCGCTGTCGACAGTTTCGCAGCTAAACTGGCTGCAAAGTTTGCCGGACCGTATACCGTTATTAAGGTAGTCTCTCCTGTAGTGTATGATCTGAAAGATGAACAGGGTAAGAAGGTTACCAACATCCATATTAAAGATTTAAAACCATTTCACTCAGGATAGAGATATTTTTACTGTTCACCCGTTAATTGAACATGATCCCCAGTCATGTGAAATTTTGTTTTATTACCGTTCCGTTAACCATCACACCGGTGATTTGACAAACCCTTTGTCAATATCCTGACAGCAACCGTCACCGTATAAGATTTCATATCCTATTCGGTTCACCGAACAAATCAGAATCTACCATGTCATCTAATTAGAAACAGTTCTTTCTTTCTACATTTTGTTCAGTGGATTGAATGGATTCATGATACCGTTCAAGCTTTGCAATTACAATTGGAAAACATAAATTCATTTGGATATAGCCAATCCGTTCAGCAACACCGACATGTCAAAACGATATAAATTGTCATCTGTCTGTGTTTCTGAAAGGTACATCCTGTAGACAGAGCAAAGCACAGCTTGAAATCCGTTACATTAATTATTCTGTGAATTCACAAGGTTCCGAGACAAACCGTTGCTTTAAATATTGTATTCAGAATATTTAAGATGAATAACGTTTAACAAATACTAACCGTACTACCTTAAAAACTGGATAGATAGTCTGAATTGTATCTAGTTCTCTACTACTGTTCTCCTGTGTAACTTTTTCTATGAAATTGTAACACCGATACTGGTGAAAGTGCATATCCGTGATCTGTTCAATTAATTCAACCCAAGAAAACTGGAAAAAGCTCTGTATACTGTCAATGTTCTACTGTTAAAACATTACCTATGTGGCAATTAAGTCTGTTCTAGGATACCAATTACTCCAATAGGGTTTGAATGAAAGTTCAGCTGTTAACCTACCTAGCGGGGACTGTCGGATCAGAGAGCCTCCACCATTCCTCCGTCAGGGATTACGTCCCAACTCCGAACAATATTCTGGCACACAGTGAATGTCCACATCCACCTCCAGTGTGGTGAGAGGGTCCAATTCACCTCCAACAACGAGTGATTTCAAGCTTGGGTACATTTCCACCTACAACGAGAACACAAGTTAGTGAATGGTTCTTCCCACTTGAAGTACTAATCGAAAGGACTTTGGTTTGATGAAGGGGATATTCGAAACTCACCTGCCTGACCCATCTTCGTAGTCAAATGATGCACCGAACCAACATCCAAGAAGGAAACAGTGCCAACAAGTGGTCAACGTCAAAGATGCCTCATCAGCCCATTTCATCGTGAATGATAGTTCCCTAAGATCCAACCGTTAATAGGAAATGGAACAATCGATATGGAGTACTTACCGTTATATGTTGCCATCGATTTCATTTCCCAATTTTGGAGTAATTTCATTTCACTAAAAGCACGTTGTTTCTGACAGATACCACAGAACCAACGACAGTCATAGAGTGCCACGGAGTAGGTTATGTCAAACGTCTACCGACAATCGGATCAAAGATCACACGCACTTCGGTCCATAACTAGGGACGACACCGATCACGGAGCGTAACGCAGAGCGCAGAGTATGGATCATGGATAGGAGGGAACCACTATACATGGAAGGAGCGCCTACCGGACGATGACTGAACTACACCTGTGAGCAGATCCGGATATCACTCCTATTGTACTGTTTAGATTAGGATGAGAACTCTGTAAGGGTGAGATAACGAGCACTTAACCGACTTGAATTTCCGATTAATTTTTTTTTTTTTTGATGGGCCAGTTACCCCTTATTAAATTGAACTTGTGTCTTCAACGCAACTTCAATTTTTCCCAGGGGAGGGGGATGTAACGATACTTGATTGTTTTTAATAAAAATCAAGCCTCGTTTCATATATCCGTTTCCCTGTATTTTCCAGTTGAAACAATGCAACACCGTCTGATGGAGATTTCAGTTTCAATATAGTTATTCCGTTTCATTGTGGAAATATTTTTCAGAATCCTGATTAATAAATTCAAATTCCGTATAATTGAAATTTCCATCCTTAATCCGCCGTAAGAATCCAAAATAAAGAAAAAGTGTCTTTCTGCATTCGGCGTTGTTTTTCCGTCCACAAAAACACACCGAATTCAGTATAAAACAACGTGGATTGCAGATAACGACAGTTTCTTTTACCGATAAAGAGATAACCGCCACCGAGAATATTTCTTCTGGGGAGAATATTCGAGAATTCCGAATTTTGAGTGCAATTTTGATCACGTGACCGTCCACATGTTGGAGAGTTAATAAATAGGACCGCACCACCAGACGAGAATTAATTCATTATTATTCATTCGGTAGTCATTCGTTATTAATTCATTATTATTCATTCGGTAGTCATTCGTTATTAATTCATTCGTATTCATTCGATAGTCATTCTGCGATTCTGTATTCTAGTCTTGATTCGGTAGTGATTCTGGAATTGATTCCTTAATTCATTTCCGCTTTAATTAAGTCTGTCTTCGTATTAAAGTTTTCCTTTGCTTTTCTTTATTTTTTTTGCTAAGTGGTGGTGTGACCGTACCGGAATAAACTGTAAGTCTTTTCTTGATACCGCAGACTTCGTGATTCAAAGTTGCATTCTTTTATTTGTTTAATTGTGTTAATCCTTGTTGTTAATCCCCCCTGTTTAACGCAGGCTTCTGTCGCCTGGTTCTCTGGTGAACCAAGACCAGTCGACGGAAATCTCGAAGTTTTTCTACTGGTAATGCTTGGCGTGTGACACCCAAGGTTGCCACAGAAAGACCACAGTAACCTATACCGTACTACCCCTGTTGTGTTCCGTGTAGATTTCCCGTTTACCGCAGACTTCTCTCGCCTGGCTATCTGGAGACAGAAACCAATCGGCAGAAGTCTCGAAGTTTTTCTACTGGTAATGCTTGGCGTGTACACCCAAGGTTGCCACGGAGAGACCACGATAAACTACCCCGTTATCCTGTAAATTGTTGCATTGTGTTGCATCTGCATCAGCCCCGTCCCGTTTATTAAATAGTTTCAAATTCTGATTGGCCTGTACACTGAAAATCACTGGAAGTGCTCGGGATCAAACCCATTGCTAAGTTAACCGATTACAGAGACTTGGATCTTTCTGAGACACCCGGTTGCTGTAAATTTTGTGTAAACCCCGTACATCCGTTATTGTCTCAGAAGGAATCAAAGTGACTGCTATTAATTGTTTGCTTTCTTTAATACCTGATAGTTTGACTGAATATAGTTGATTTGAATATTCTTTAATTCATTGATTTCACTTTCTGATCACCGTGACAAGTTATTACATTTCTGTTTTCCTTATTTTTGAACTTGGTCATCAGCTGAATATATTTCTTGACTTGGAAATAACTGTATAGTTCACTGTAACTTAGATTGTTGTAATAAATTCGGTTTTAAAGTACTTGTTATCGCTACCACCTTAGATAAACCCAACCCTGTCTCCGACTAGTAGGTACCTGGGTGGGTTTGCTATTTCTCCCTATTAAAAGAATAGCTGGCGCTCGAGATTAAATCCTTTTCCCGACCAAACCCGTTACAATTGTATAAACGTATTGTACGAAATATAGCTTTTTAAAAACGCTTTTCCTGCCTTAATAAATATAACTCGCGCGCGAAACTAAAGTCATTATTTCTAGGGGTAGATAGAGTCGTGAAATTAAACTCACTATTTCATCGTAAGTTAATTTCTTCCGAGATGGAGGGGGTGTGATGAACCCCAGTTTTCTGAGGAAAATTGGAGTTCATCTTAGTGCATTTTTTCGTTTTAAATTTCCGTCTTTGAAAATATTTTAATTCTCGAATATTCCGTACGTTCATTCCGACAGGCAGAGTAAATGTAAAAAAACCGCTTATCTGTATTTCACGTTGTTTTTCTCACATGCCGCTGAAGATTTCGACGTTTTTCATCTGTTGATATGCGATAAACCGGAGCTGAGGACGTTTTTCAGTCTTGTCGCATTCTGGAATTTTCAGATTTTTACCGTGAGAGGGGATATGCCTATAAAAGCAAATTTTCCCCCCGCTACGGTCACTTTTCGACTTTTCGTTCTTCGGATGACTTTTGAATTTTACTTCAGTGCTTTCCTTTCGCTTGAGTATTTTCGATTTTTTCGCTTTCTAACGTGGTTTCTAACTTCTGTTATAAATTCAGTTGATTTTCCGTATTTCTTTCACCGTTGAAGATAATCATTTTGTGTTATTTGCATCAGTGCTTAGAGTTAATTTTTTAGTTGTTTCTTTCAAATCCTTTGAGTTTCGAGTGCTTGAAACAAAGGAGGTAGGTCCCCGTCTGTACCGTTCAGTTTCTTTGTTAGACCTACGCCGTTACTTCCTTAACTTTGACACTGCTGTACTGTATCGTTTTCTGTTGTATTTTATCGTTCTTTACCCTGTTGCGCGAAATAGACATTTTCTTCGCTGTCAGTCATGGCGTGCTATAACCCTTGGGGCAGCGAATAAAAGTCTCGAACAGATCCGCCCTTATTGTGTTTCATTTCCGGAGAAATACAACTACATACCGATACCGTATAGCAAGTCCTTAGCATTCGTCAGTTCTGGTTGGCGCATTTTTATTGAACCGTTAATTTTTCACTGCACCCGGTATAAATTTCGTAAAGTGCTCGTGACCGGATAAGATTTCCCGAATGTATTTTCACTGATAGAATCACTCATATTTTATATCACACATATCTCCCCTTGTACATATAATTAGTTTCCGAAGGTGTGAATAAACTTTTACATAATTCGATTTTGACTTCTTCGTTGTCGCTACTACCCTAGACAACACCGAGCTCTGTCTCTGGCTAGCAGCTACTCTGGTAGGTTTGCTATTCTTCCTATTGAAAAGAATAGCTGGCGCTCGAGATTAAGTTTTCTCCGAGAAACGCACGTTACAGTTTTTTGACTTATTCCATTTTTATATCTTATTTGGTGTAATTTCTTGGAATTAATAAACATTTGACTTTAGCCTTGCGGCTTTCACACTCCTCTCCAGAGGAAAATTCACTTATCCCAGATATCTCAGATATCAAAAGGATTAAGCTCTGTTGGAGCCCTTTCCAGGTTTTCGGGCTCGTGGTGGTGGTCGGGTTCGGGTCGCTCCTCGGCTCCCTGCTGTAGGTTGGATTCCTGCTCCACCCGAACTTCCTGTCGGAGCAGACGGTGTTCCTCTGCATTCCCCATGTACTTGCGTACAGTTCTCGCCGTTCCGAGCAGTACCGCCTTCTGCATGACTTTATAAATATTTTCGTCCAACTGAAGTTTTCTCAAGTTCTCTAGTAATTTCTTCGGTATCAGGCCTGTAGATGAAATGACAATAGGGATGGTCTTTATATCTTTCAGCTTCCACTGTCTTCTGGTTTGTTCCACGAGATCTCTGTATTATTATTATTATTATTATTATTATTATAAATAGTAGATGAATCCCTAAAACAATGTTCTTGAATGACAAAAAAAAGCAGGATTGGAAATTATCCTGGTTATAGTGAACCAATGTCTCAATAAATGAGAGGATGAAATAACTCAAAACAAACGAAATTAATTCAGGAACATAATACACATTGATATAAAAGTGGACAAACAAATCAACAGTTGTTGGTTTTCATATATCTGAGTTGATTTCGTTTATTTATCGCCCTTATTCGAAGGCTCACTTATTTGATATCCTCCTACTTGATTTTTACTGATAATTAGTATATCTGATCATATTTTGAATTTTTAATTTTTTTTATACCATACTTGGAACGGGACCTAACGTTGTCTTTTGAGTACACCTAACAATTTTTAATTTTTTTTCAAACCTAATGTTTCATTTAGAATACACTCTATATCATAAATGATTCATTATATCAGACTTGCACTCTGAATTCATACATAACCTATTGCTTGATTGCAGGTCAAGAAGCGTTCAGTGGATTTTTTTTTGCATAGTACTTGAAACAGTATTAACTGTTAACTTTTATGATCCCCTATCAATTTTTATTTGTTTTCAAAATAAATGTTTCATTAAGAATATGCTGTAAATTCAAATATCAGACTTGCACTCCAATATTATGAATTTTCTATTTCTTGATCGCAGGTCAAGGAGCGTTCAGTCTGTTACGCATAGTACTTAAAACAGTACTGATGTCTTTTCTCTACATCTAACAATTTTCAATTTTTTTCGAAGGTAATATTTCATTTTGAATATAGAGCGCGGTCTGGAGTAACAAATCCTACAAAAGTTTTCATTTTATAGGTTTCTCCTTCTTCCTAAAAATCTCAATGTAGTCATTCACATTGAAAAGTTTGATATTAGGATCTTCTTTTCTTCTTATTGATGTCATATTCAGAATCTCTTTCAGAATGAAAGACCTCGTCAAGCGTTTTCTCAGATTTCCGTTCGACACATACTGCTTTTTTTCTCCAACATCGGAATTTATTTTCTTCACGACCTTTTGGCTATGTTCATCTTGATTACCTTCTCTTCTTGCAGCGTGAGTGTCGGATTTTTTCTGCGGAACTTTTCCTCTTTTTCGTTCTCCTACATGTGACTTCAGAAAATTCCTGATTTGAACTGTTCTCCTCAAGTCAATTTGTTTAGACTTCAATTTTTCCAATCCCATTCTCAAGATCTTCTTTCTGTCCATCTCGTCTTCCACAATGAAAAAAATATTTAAGTATGAAACGATAAAATTCGATAGTATCAAAGTTAAAAAATGTAAACCACAACACAATATTTGCAGCACGAAGCACATTCACAACTGAATACTTTGTACATCTACTCCGCTGTTATATAGCCCCTCTACCATCCCTCCCTAGCACCCCACCACCCAATTGCCGTTCCGTCGTCTGATTCGATATTAGATTGCTGTGACTTAAAATTTCTATGGAATCAACGTATTACATTCGTTCAATTTAACTGTCACACGTCGGACTGTTTGTTGATTTATCCTCAACTTCCTATGACCAATTTTAAAGTGTTACTTTTATTAGTTGTATGATGAGCCTTGAGAAAGGAACAAAATAGTTCCGATACGTTGGCGAATTCATAAGAGATTGTTTTTCAACCTATCCAAATTCCTGCGATATTTTTCTTATTGTGTTCAATCCATTATTTATGATACCTAAAAAGAACATATAAAATATTTTGTTATTTTGTGATACTTGGCCTAACACTAAAAATACCTGAAATTATAGAGTGTTTTATAAAATTATGAGTTTATGAAACATATGCGAATTCATATGATAATTGTCCAGAGTATTTTTCTTACAGAAAGAATATACTATATTACTGTTTATTTTTTCAAACGTTTCTGATATTATGAAATGATAAAATATCAACAATTGAAAAGTATAAGTTATCGATACAGATAATAACTATCTGGATAAGCAAGTATTGAAGCGCATTAGTATTTCAATTCTTAAGTTTGTTTGAAATCTCGCTGCTCCAAACAATATTTCAAAATTAATAATTTCTAGAGAATTCTTTTTCATCATTTACATTCACGTTGTAGATGGTATACACGTTTTTCCTGAGGAAATAAAACTATAGAAAGAATGTCCCTGAATAGATTTAACGACTCTGATGTAAATGCAGAAATCCATGTAGGTTCCTATATATAAGTACAGAATCGTTATTTTTTATTTTCACCCTAATTATACGGAGCACTACTATCTACTTCATGAATTTCATTTTCAATGTCTTAACCGGAAAACCGAAAAATTTTGAGTATATAATAATGAATAAATAAATAAATAAATAAATAAATAAATAAATAAATAAATAAATAAATAAATAAATAAATAAATAAATAATTAATTAAAATGAAGTATTTTCATATTATGAGAGCTAAAAACTTGGTTTCTTAAAAAACGGCATGGATTCCCCATCGAGTAACATGTGACTCTGGTGACATGACAATGAATGTTCCAAGATTTCCAGCTTTCAGTATGCTTTAACGATAGAATGGAATTGTTGTCGAAGTCATAATGTATTTTTAACAGCATATCCACCAAAAAATTCTTTCGTTTCGTACTCTCATCGAAAAAAATTTGTTTAAATGAAAACCTCTATTTTAGTCGAATTATGATCCAGCCTATCCTTACTATGCCCAAAATTGACAAGGTATTCCTGGATACGGAATATTCTGCTATCGTTTTTCAAAATGGGGAATTATAAGGAAATAACTTGATATTAGTCCGAAAGTCACACTAAAACATTTGTAAGGCCTCACTATCTCCAAAATTTAAGACGAAAATCGGAAATTATATTCACGCCCAGTACGAAAAGAAGATATTAAAAAAAAATAACCAATGCAAGTGACATTCAGTAAAGTGAAAATAAAATATCGCCAAAATAATGTCGAAATTAGACATAGTCAAACTTATGCAAGTTTTTGGCCGTCCAACTTCATTTGCTGTTTAGATTAGATATTTCATGATTTCTATGCTGATCCGGCTATCGAAAATATACAAAATGATTTTGAAAAGGCCGTTTTATTGAAAAAAGTTTTATTTTGAGATGCTGGGGTTCGAACTTAAATCGATAATTAATTGCAATATTTCCGAAAAATGCATCAACAATCAAATATCTTATTTCAAAATACTTCAAAGTTCATGCTATACAATTCCTTGTTTTCGCAGGTAGTAATTATGACCAAATCGGTCCGTTGCGGGCGGAAACGTTGAGGGATGGTTTATTGTATTGGTTATACTGTACCTGTGTTATTCTGTACCTGTCACCTAGTCAAAGTAACAAATATTTTACTGTATACTTCAATACGTCAATGGTTTTGAATAGGGTTTTTTTTGCTTATCAAGAAATAGTAGTCCCGTAGATCAGTTATGGCACTTTTTTGGTTTCCATGATATTGTTCTGGTTTTTTTTACAGATAAATCCCCTTTGTATTTGTCAAGAGAAATGAGATTTCGATAATTAAGTATGAACGTTGACTCCTATTCTATCTGTCTATTATATTCGTCAATGTAAACTCTTCTTTGTTTCAGGCTCAGGTAATTTCTTTGAAATTAATTCATTTTAATGAAACATCCTCTACACATCCATATAGCTCATGGAAAACTTCGAAAAACCGAATAAAAAAGTTACTTTCTTCCGTCATGAATTTTTTAAAATGGATTGCTGAGATTTATTAGAGAAAATAACGAAAAATTTTGGTTGCAGTAGCCTTTTTCTTGAGGTTGAAACTGGAATAATAATATTCGCGAGGGTACTGAAGCTGGCATATGGAAAAATGAGAAAACAATATAAAAAATTACGGTGCGTAGCGTAGCGTTAGATCTATGACGCCATTATAACTAGTGGAACTGGAAAGAGCAAATTTTTCCAATTATCTGTAGGATATAAATAGTAGATGAATCCCTAAAACAATGTTCTTGAATGACAAAAAAAGCAGGATTGGAAATTATCCTGGTTATAGTGAACCAATGTCTCAATAAATGAGAGGATGAAATAACTCAAAACAAACGAAATTAATTCAGGAACATAATACACATTGATATAAAAGTGGACAAACAAATCAACAGTTGTTGGTTTTCATATATCTGAGTTGATTTCGTTTATTTATCGCCCTTATTCGAAGGCTAACTTATTTGATATCCTCCTACTTAATTTTTACTGATAATTAGTATATCTGATCATATTTTGAATTTTTAATTTTTTTTATACCATACTTGGAACGGGACCTAACGTTGTCTTTTGAGTACACCTAACAATTTTTAATTTTTTTTCAAACCTAATGTTTCATTTAGAATACACTCTATATCATAAATGATTCATTATATCAGACTTGCACTCTGAATTCATACATAACCTATTGCTTGATTGCAGGTCAAGAAGCGTTCAGTGGATTTTTTTTTGCATAGTACTTGAAACAGTATTAACTGTTAACTTTTATGATCCCCTATCAATTTTTATTTGTTTTCAAAATAAATGTTTCATTAAGAATATGCTGTAAATTCAAATATCAGACTTGCACTCCAATATTATGAATTTTCTATTTCTTGATCGCAGGTCAAGGAGCGTTCAGTCTGTTACGCATAGTACTTAAAACAGTACTGATGTCTTTTCTTTACATCTAACAATTTTCAATTTTTTTCGAAGGTAATATTTCATTTTGAATATAGAGCGCGGTCTGGAGTTACAAATCCTACAAAAGTTTTCATTTTATAGGTTTCTCCTTCTTCCTAAAAATCTCAATGTAGTCATTCACATTGAAAAGTTTGATATTACGATCTTCTTTTCTTCTTATAGATGTCATATTCAGAATCTCTTTCAGAATGAAAGACCTCGTCAAGCGTTTTCTCAGATTTCCGTTCGACACATACTGCTTTTTTTCTCCAACATCGGAATTTATTTTCTTCACGACCTTTTGGCTATGTTCATCTTGATTACCTTCTCTTCTTGCAGCGTGAGTGTCGGATTTTTTCTGCGGAACTTTTCCTCTGTTTCGTTCTCCTACATGTGACTTCAGAAAATTCCTGATTTGAACTGTTCTCCTCAAGTCAATTTGTTTAGACTTCAATTTTTCCAATCCCATTCTCAAGATCTTCTTTCTGTCCATCTCGTCTTCCACAATGAAAAAAATATTTAAGTATGAAACGATAAAATTCGATAGTATCAAAGTTAAAAAATGTAAACCACAACACAATATTTGCAGCACGAAGCACATTCACAACTGAATACTTTGTACATCTACTCCGCTGTTATATAGCCCCTCTACCATCCCTCCCTAGCACCCCACCACCCAATTATTATCGATATTAGATTGCTGTGACTTAAAATTTCTATGGAATCAACGTATTACATTCGTTCAATTTAACTGTCACACGTCGGACTGTTTGTTGATTTATCCTTAACTTCCTATGACCAATTTTAAAGTGTTACTTTTATTAGTTGTATGATGAGCCTTGAGAAAGGAACAAAATAGTTCCGATACGTTGGCGAATTCATAAGAGATTGTTTTTCAACCTGTCCAAATTCCTGCGATATTTTACTTATTGTGTTCAATCCATTATTTATGATACCTAAAAAGAACATATAAAATATTTTGTTATTTTGTGATACTTGAGCCTAACACTAAAAATACCTGAAATTATGGAGTGTTTTATAAAATTATGAGTTTATGAAACATATGCGAATTTATATGATAATTGTCCAGAGTATTTTTCTTACAGAAAGAATATACTATATTACTGTTTATTTTTTCAAACGTTTCTGATATTATGAAATGATAAAATATCAACAATTGAAAAGTATAAGTTATCGATACAGATAATAACTATCTGGATAAGCAAGTATTGAAGCGCATTAGTATTTCAATTCTTAAGTTGGTTTGAAATCTCGCTGCTCCAAACAATATTTCAAAATTAATAATTTCTAGAGAATTCTTTTTCATCATTTACATTCACGTTGTAGATGGTATACACGTTTTTCCTGAGGAAATAAAAACTATAGAAAGAATGTCCCTGAATAGATTTAACGACTCTGGTGTATATGCAGAAATCCATGTAGGTTCCTATATATAAGTACAGAATCGTTATTTTTTATTTTCACCCTAATTATACGGAGCACTACTATCTACTTCATGAATTTCATTTTCAATGTCTTAACCGGAAAACCGAAAAATTTTGAGTATATAATAATGAATAAATAAATAAATAAATAAATAAATAAATAAATAAATAAATAAATAAATAATTAATTAAAATGAAGTATTTTCATATTATGAGAGCTAAAAACTTGGTTTCTTAAAAAACGGCATGGATTCCCCATCGAGTAACATGTGATTCTGGTGACATGACAATGAATTTTTCAAGATTTCCAGCTTTCAGTATGCTTTAACGATAGAATGGTGCAACATCCAGGAATTGTTGTCGAAGTCATAATGTATTTTTAACAGCATATCCACCAAAAAATTCTTTCGTTTCGTACTCTCATCGAAAAAAATTTGTTTAAATGAAAACCTCTATTTTAGTCGAATTATGATCCAGCCTATCCTTACTATGCCCAAAATTGACAAGGTATTCCTGGATACGGAATATTCTGCTATCGTTTTTCAAAATGGGGAATTATAAGGAAATAACTTGATATTAGTCCGAAAGTCACACTAAAACATTTGTAAGGCCTCACTATCTCCAAAATTTAAGACGAAAATCGGAAATTATATTCACGCCCAGTACGAAAAGAAGATATTAAAAAAAATAACCAATGTAAGTGACATTCAGTAAAGTGAAAATAAAATATCGCCAAAATAATGTCGAAATTAGACATAGTCAAACTTATGCAAGTTTTTGGCCGTCCAACTTCATTTGCTGTTTAGATTAGATATTTTATGATTTCTATGCTGATCCGGCTATCGAAAATATACAAAATGATTTTGAAAAGGCCGTTTTATAGAAAAAAGTTCTATTTTGAGATGCTGGGGTTCGAACTTAAATCGATAATTAATTGCAATATTTCCGAAAAATGCATCAACAATCAAATATCTTATTTCAAAATACTTCAAAGTTCATGCTATACAATTCCTTGTTTTCGCAGGTAGTAATTATGACCAAATCGGTCCGTTGCGGGCGGAAACGTTGAGGGATGGTTTATTGTATTGGTTATACTGTACCTGTGTTATTCTGTACCTGTCACCTAGTCAAAGTAACAAATATTTTACTGTATACTTCAATACGTCAATGGTTTTGAATAGGGTTTTTTTTGCTTATCAAGAAATAGTAGTCCCGTAGATCAGTTATGGCACTTTTTTGGTTTCCATGATATTGTTCTGGTTTTTTTTTACAGATGAATCCCCTTTGTATTTCTCAAGAGAAATGAGATTTCGATAATTAAGTATGAACGTTGACTCCTATTCTATCTGTCTATTATATTCGTCAATGTAAACTCTTCTTTGTTTCAGGCTCAGGTAATTTCTTTGAAATTAATTCATTTTAATGAAACATCCTCTACACATCCATATAGCTCATGGAAAACTTCGAAAAACCGAATAAAAAAGTTACTTTTTTCCGTTATGAATTTCTTAAAATGGATTGCTGAAATTTATTAGAGAAAATAACGAAAAATTTTGGTTGCAGTAGCCTTTTTCTTGAGGTTGAAACTGGAATAATAATATTCGCGAGAGTACTGAAGCTGGCATATGGAATAATGAGAAAACAATATAAAAAATTACGGTGCGTAGCGTAGCGTTAGATCTATGACGCCATTATAACTAGTGAAACTGAAAAGAGCAAATTTTTCCAATTATCTGTAGGATATAAATAGTAGATGATTCCCTAAAACAATGTTCTTGTATGACAAAAAAAGCAGGATTGGAAATTATCCTGGTTATAGTGAACCAATGTCTCAATAAATGGGAGGATGAAATAACTCAAAACAAACGAAATTAATTCAGGAACATAATACACATTGATATAAAAGTGGACAAACAAATCAACAGTTGTTGGTTTTCATATATCTGAGTTGATTTCGTTTATTTATCGCCCTTATTCGAAGGCTAACTTATTTGATATCCTCCTACTTAATTTTTACTGATAATTAGTATATCTGGTCATATTTTGAAGTTTTAATTTTTTTTATACCGTACTTGGAACGGGACCTAACGTTGTCTTTTGAGTACACCTAACAATTTTTAATTTTTTTTCAAACCTAATGTTTCATTTAGAATACACTCTATATCATAAATGATTCATTATATCAGACTTGCACTCTGAATTCATACATAACCTATTGCTTGATTGCAGGTCAAGAAGCGTTCAGTGGATTTTTTTTTGCATAGTACTTGAAACAGTACTAACTGTTAACTTTTATGATCCCCTATCAATTTTTATTTGTTTTCAAAATTAATGTTTCATTAAGAATATGCTGTAAATTCAAATATCAGACTTGCACTCCAATATTATGAATTTTCTATTTCTTGATCGCAGTTCAAGGAGCGTTCAGACTTTTACGCATAGTACTTAAAACAGTACTGTTGTCTTTTCTCTACATCTAACAATTTTCAATTTTTTTCGAAGTTAATATTTCATTTTGAATATAGTGCGCGGGCTGGAGTCACAAATCCTACAAAAGTTTCATTTTATAGGTTTCTCCTTCTTCCTAAATTTCTCAATGTAGTCATTCACATTGAAAAGTTTGATATTAGGATCTTCTTTTCTTCTAATAGATGTCATATTCAGAATCTCCTTCAGAATGAAAGACCTCGTCAAGCGTTTTCTCAGATTTCCGTTCGACACATACTGCTTTTTTTCTCCAACATCGGAATTTATTTTCTTCACGACTTTTTGGCTATGTTCATCTTGATTACCTTCTCTCCTTGCAGCGTGAGTGTCGGATTTTTTCTGCGGAACTTTTCCTCTTTTTCGTTCTCCTACATGTGACTTCAGAAAATTCCTGATTTGAACTGTTCTCCTCTAGTCAATTTGTTTAGACTTCAATTTTTCCAATCCCATTCTCAAGATCTTCTTTCTGTCCATCTCGTCTTCCACAATGAAAAAAATATTTAAGTATGAAACGATAAAATTCGATAGTATCAAAGTTAAAAAATGTAAACCACAACACAATATTTGCAGCACGAAGCACATTCACAACTGAATACTTTGTACATCTACTCCGCTGTTATATAGCCCCTCTACCATCCCTCCCTAGCACCCCACCACCCAATTGCCCGTTCCGTCGTCTGATTCGATATTAGATTGCTGTGACTTGAAATTTCTATGGAATCAATGTATTACATTCGTTCAATTTAACTGTCACACGTCGGACTGTTTGTTGATTTATCCTTAACTTCCTATGACCAATTTTAAAGTGTTACTTTTATTAGTTGTATGATGAGCCTTGAGAAAGGAACAAAATAGTTCCGAAACGTTGGCGAATTCATAAGAGATTGTTTTTCAACCTGTCCAAATTCCTGCGATATTTTACTTATAGTGTTCAATCCATTATTTATGATACCTAAAAAGAACATATAAAATATTTTGTTATTTTGTGATACTTGAGCCTAACACTAAAAATACCTAAAATTATAGAGTGTTTTATATAATTATGAGTTTATGAAACATATGAGAATTTAAATGATAATTGTCCAGAGTATTTTTCTTACAGAAAGAATATACTATATTACTGTTTATTTTTTCAAACGTTTCTGATATTATGAAATGATAAAATATCAACAATTGAAAAGTATAAGTTATCGATACAGATAATGACTATCTGGATAAGCAAGTATTGAAGCGCATTAGTACTTCAATTCTTAAGTTTGTTTCAAATCTCGCTGCTCCAAACAATATTTCAAAATTAATAATTTCTAGAGAATTCTTTTTCATCATTTACATTCACGTTGTAGATGGTATACACGTTTTTCCTGAGGAAATGAAACTATAGAAAGAATGTCCCTGAATAGATTTAACGACTCTGATATATATGCAGAATTCCATGTAGGTTCCTATATATAAGTACAGAATCGTTATTTTTTGTTTTCACCCTAATTATACGGAGCACTACTATCTACTTCATGAATTTCATTTTCAAGGTCTTAACCGGGAAACCGAAAAGTTTTTAGTATATTATAATGAATAAATAAATAAATAAATAATTAAATAAATAAATAAATAAATAAATAAATAAATAAATAAATAATTAAAATGAAGTATTCTCATATTATAAGAGCTAAAAACTTGGTTTCTTAAAAAACGGCATGGATTCCCCATCGAGTAATATGTGACTCTGGTGACATGACATTGAATTTTCCAAGATTTCCAACTTTCAGTATGCTTTAACGATAGAATGGTGCAACATTCAGGAATTTTTGTCGAAGTCATAATGTATTTTTAACAGCATATCCACCAAAAAATTCTTTCGTTTCGTACTTTCATCGAAAAAAATTTGTTTAAATGAAAACCTCTATTTAAGTCGAATTATGATCCAGCTTATCCTTACTATGCCCAAAATTGACAAGGTATTCCTGGATACGGAATATTCTGCTAATTAAGCTAAATGGGGAATTATACGGAAATTATTATTATTATTATTATTGAACTCTTTATTGCATTGAAACAAGTTTCATACATTTTTATAGAATTGTGCAAAAGGTGGACATATCGCCATGCAATTTCTTCCTGCCAACCAGAAATAATCTATTAAAGAAACTTATATCTAAAAACAAGAATACCTGACTTAAATTCAGTTCAACCTGCTCCAAAATAGGGAGAAAGGGGAATGGGAGGGAGAAGGATAGACGTCGCCGAAGAAAGGGACCATATTAAACATGGGTATCAAGTAAGTGTGATGGGTGAAGAACTTAAATATCTCCTGAGGAAAAACCTAAATGAAAGGTAAGTTACCTTCCGAACGATATCCGGAGGGAGGCGATTCCAGAGCCGGGGAAACAGAACTGTGAAGCTATTCGAGCAAACATTAGTCGAGTGGAGTGGTATCCTCAAGGTCAAGTTATAGAGTGCCCTTGTCTGACGGACCCCATCTCCCAGAAGACTAAGACCATCATACAGGTATTCAGGCTCGCGGGACCTCAACACCTTGAACCCCAGTAAAAGAAGATGCCAAATTCGACGTTGTTTGATGGGTAGCAATCCCATATTTTGCCTGAATTGACTTATATGATCAAATTTCCTCAAGTTGTAGACAAATCGTACACCTGCATTTTGTAACCGCTCCAGTTTCATCAGCTATGTGTTTGTGAGACCCATTTAGGCTACGTCAGCATAATCGAGTATAGGAAGTACGAGAGAGAAGAATAATGTTTTCCTGGTTTCGAAGGGCAAGAAGTTGTTTAAAATTCGGAGTTGATGCAAGATACAGAAGACTCTTGAACTGATAGAAGCAATCTGATTATTCCAGGATAGAGTTTCGTCCAATAAGATACCAAGGTTTCTAACCTCATTGGAGTAGGGAACAACAACATCGTTGAGGACAATTTTATTATTTACTTTGTCGATCAAACCCAAGTTTCGTTTAGTACCGATAATGATCGACTTAGTTTTGGTAGTATTTAGAGTCAGACCTAAGCTCTCAGCGACGACAGACAGTCGTAAGAGATTCCTGTTTAAATTTTCGATACTAGCCGAGAAATCTTCAACGGAAGTGTGGATATATATTTGTAGGTCATCTGCGAAAAGGTGAAATTTAATGTCCAAGGAATCAGTCCGTGAGGAGACGTAAATAGAGAATAAAAGAGGACCCAACACGCTCCCCTGCGGAACACCTGAAAACACAGTCACCCAATCAGAGGAGCTGCCATCTATCTCAACGGATATTTCGCGATCCTTCAGATAAGAGTAGAAGAAGGCTATGGTATGCTCAGCAAAACCCAGCAGACGCAGCCTGGCCAAAAGTATATCGAAGTCGAGAGAGTCGAAGGCCTTACTAAAGTCTAAGAGAACTAAAACAGTGAGTAGTTTATTATCCATGGCCACGCTGATATCATCAGTTATTTTAGTAAGGGCAGTTGTCGTGCTGCGTTTTTGGCGAAACCCCGACTGGTATCAATTATGAAGATTATTATTATTCAAATAGTTAATAATTTGGCCTTTAATGATCTTTTCAAAAATTTTAGATAGAGTAGGGAGTATGGAAATGGGTCTAAAGTCCCCTGGACTCGTGGGATTTTGGCACTTAGGTATGGGAATGATTTTAGCATATTTCCATGCACTAGGAAAAATGCCAGTTTGAATTGAAATATTGTAGATATGTGAGAGCACAGGAAGAATCTCATTCGCAATGAGCCTCAGAAGGCCCACTCCAATACCATCGGAACCAACCGACCCTGAACCAACCTCTCCCAGAGCAGACTTAACATCGTCTTCATTAATAGGCACAAAATCGAACACACTACCTGGTGGAGAACATGAGCTTAACTTCATCAATGTATTTGTCTTAATACTTTCATTGATCCTAGTACCAGAATTCGCAAAATGCCGGGCAAGCAGAGAGGGATCAAAATTTGCACAAGGTGGGCTGTGCCTCTCGCCCACCCCAACTGAGCGCAAAGTCTGCCAGACCTTCCTTGGTGGTGCGCCATTAGGATTTTCGTGGAGATAATCTCTCTTTGCACTCCTGCACATCCGATTGCAAGTGTTCCTCGCAGTACGATAGTGTTCCCTATTTACTTCGGTAGGATTCGCGATGTAGAAGGCCTTCAACCTGTCACGACATTTCATTGCATTCTTGATCTCTTCAGTTAACCAGGGGCATGGAGAATGTCTAACCTTAATGAGTTTCAGGGGCGCTAATTCGTCGTAGATTTTTAATATTAATTCATTAAAAATAGCCACCTTTGCATCCAAAGTAGGAGCTTGATAAACCGATTCCCAATCAGCAGCCCTCGCAGTTTGAACCAGCCTCGCCAGATCGACACCTCCTAAATTCCGACATTTAATAACTCGAGGCTTAGGTTTAGGGCATTTGAGTTTAAATCTAGCAAACACCAGGTCATGACGAGAAAATTGATAAGCATGCTGTTGTCCACTGGCAACCACTCTGTTAGGTATAGACGTTATAAACAAGTCGAGTAACGTATCACAGGTAGCACTGTGATGCGTGGGCCTGTTATTCACTAGTTTTAGGTTATAGGATTCCAATATGTTCCTCATCGCCCTCGAACGGGCAGAATTCTGAATCATGCAATTATTCATGTCCCCCATCATGATCACATCCGAATAACAAGCAAAAATTTCTTCCAATACAAACTCCAACTCACCAAAAAATAAATAACTTGATATTAGTCCGAAAGTCACACTAAAACATTTGTAAGGCCTCACTATCTCCAAAATTTAAGACACAAATCGGAAATTATATTCACGCCCAGTACGAAAAGAAGATATTAAAAAAAAAATAACCAATGCAAGTGACATTCAGTAAAGTGAAAATAAAATATCGCCAAAATAATGTCGAAATTAGACATAGTCAAACTTATGCAAGTTTTTGGCCGTCCAACTTCATTTGCTGTTTAGATTAGATATTTTATGATTTCTATGCTGATCCGGCTATCGAAAATATTCAAAATGATTTTGAAAAGGCCGTTTTATAGAAAAAAGTTTTATTTTGAGATGCTGGGGTTCGAACATAAATCGATAATTAATTGCAATATTTCCGAAAAATGCATCAACAATCAAATATCTTATTTCAAAATACTTCAAAGTTCATGCTATACAATTCCTTGTTTTCGCAGGTAGTAATTATGACCAAATCGGTCCGTTGCGGGCGGAAACGTTGAGGGATGGTTTATTATATTGGTTATACTGTACCTGTGCTATTCTGTACCTGTCACCTAGTCAAAGTAACAAATATTTTACTGTATACTTCAATACGTCAATGGTTTTGAATAGGGTTTTTTTTTGCTTATCAAGAAAAAGTAGTCCCGTAGATCAGTTATGGCACTTTTTTGGTTTCCATGATATTGTTCTGGTTTTTTTTACAGATAAATCCCCTTTGTATTTGTCAAGAGAAATGAGTTTTCGATAATTAAGTATGAACGTTGACTTCTATTCTATCTGTCTATTATATTCGTCAATGTAAACTGTTCTTTGTTTCAGGCTCAGGTAATTTCTTTGAAATTAATTCATTTTAATGAAACATCCTCTACACATCCATATAGCTCATGGAAAACTTCGAAAAACCTAATAAAAAAGTGTGGTTGCATTTTTCCAGGCGTCTTCTGTTGTGGTACTTTGTACCTTTGACAGGATGGACAGTTTCTTACGTATTTTGCGACATCTCTGAACATCCCTGGCCAGTAATAATTCCGGGCTAGCCGAGAAATGGTTTTGGAGATTCCCAGGTGACCAGCTAATTCCGAATCGTGATTTTCTTTCAGGACCTCCAGTCGTTGTTCGGTGGGTACACAGAGCTTCCATGGTTGTCCGGATCCAACTTCAGTAAAGTCGGAAGAGTCCCAGAAGTGACGATACAGTTTCCCATCCTCAACGGCGAAGTCAGGGAAATCTTCTGGGTCTCTTTGTACCTCTTGGAGCCTTTTGTTGTACCAACTGCAGCGAACTTCGACGTCGGCCAGGCATACGGAATCTACAGACGGTAACGGGTTTCGGGACAGACTGTCGGCGACTTTGTTCAGGGCACCTTTCCGGTATTGGACTTCAAAGTCGAATTGCTGAAGGAAAACGGCCCATCGAGCAATTCTTCCGGACGGTGACTTGATGGAATTCAGCCATTTCAAACTCATGTGATCGGAAATTACGGTGAAATGAAATCCTTCCAGGTATGGTCGCAGTTTCTCTATCGAGAAAACAATGGCGAGACATTCCTTTTCGGACACGGAGTAATTTCTTTCGGCGGTGTTCAAGGTACGGCTGACATAGGCGATCACCCTTTCCTCTCCATCCAGAACTTGGGTCAGGGCTCCTCCAAGGCCTACGTCACTGGCGTCTGTTTGCAGGACGAACGGTTGATTGAAATCCGGACAGGCCAGTATAGGTGATGCGGTCAGTTTTTGTTTTAGGAGGTCGAACGCTTTTTGTTGTTCCTCACCCCACTTCCAACGTGGTTTCTTCTTTAACAGGTGAGTCAACGGTGCAGCGACATCGGAAAAGTTCTCTATAAAACGGCGGTACCAGCTAGCAACTCCCAGAAAACGGCGCAATTCACGGATAGTTTTCGGCGCTGGGAATGCTACGATAGAGGAAACTTTATCCGGGTCGGTACGGATTCCTTCGGAAGTAACGACATGTCCTAGGTATTTTAGAGATTTTCGCACAAAGTCACACTTTTCGGGATTGAGACGAAGATTGGCTTCTCTCAACCGCCGGAATACTTCTCTTAAGTTCTCCAGGTGCTCCTCGAAAGTTTCCCCCAGGACAACTATGTCGTCCAGGTAAGCGAACGCCTCCGGTTCCATTTCTGGGCCAATAACGGTGTCTAAAAATCTCTGGAATGTGGCCGGACTAGCGTGAAGACCAAACGGCATGACGGTGAACTGGAACAATCCCCTTCCTTAAACTGTGAAGGCAGTAATCGGACGGCTTTCCTTTGCTAACGGTATCTGCCAATATCCTTGTTTCAGGTCCAGTGTGGAGATGTACTTGGCCTTACGTAGTTTATCCAGAATCCCAGAAACGTACGGCAACGGGTATGCATCTTTTACAGATACCTGGTTGACGGCACGGAAGTCGATGCAAAAACGGTACTTTCCGTCTTTCTTCCTGACCAACACTACCGGTGAACTCCACGGTGACTTGGAGGGTTCAATCACTCCCTCAGCCAGCATACGGTCTACTTCCTGATTGAAGATCTCCTGCATTTTCGGGTTTAGGGGTCGGTATCGTTGTTTGATCGGTTCGGTGCCTGGTTTCAGTTTGATCTTATGTTCAATCAGGTCGGTTGTACCATATAGGTCTTCAATTCTTCTTTCAGAAATGCCTCCAGCTCCTGTTTCTGAGACTCCGTCAACTCCAACAGGTGTTCTTCGGCGGTGTGAACTTCTGCGGTGGTTTCGACAGGAGTCATCGGTTTCGAGATCAGACGGCCTTCCAGAAAGCACTCGGCGGTACTGAGATTTACGGAAAACTTGAAAGTCGACAGAACATCCATCCCCAGAATAATGTCAACCGGTAAGTTGGGTACCAGTAAGAATTTCAAGTCAGGCAATGTGTAATCGGAAATTTGCACGGTGGTGGTGTACAGTTTCGGTGTGACGGTGGTTTGTCCGTTTGCTATTACTGCGAAACTGTTGTGCATTGTTTGTCCTGTGATTCCTTTACTTTCGCACTGATCGGATACGGCCTGACTGCAGAAACTCCTGGTCGCTCCGGTATCTATCAGTGCTCGGAAGTTTTTGCCGGCTATTCTGACCTCTACTAACGGACGGTTATCATTACAGGTAGTCGGTGCCAGTGGAGTCAAGATTCCGGGAGATGTGGTCGACTCCGCCTCCAATCTCCCCTTCAGTTTCCCGAACACGGACAGTCTCGTGAGAGGATGTTTTCCCTCTGGCATCGAGAACAGAAGATTTTCGGTGGCCTGCGACATTCTCGACGCATGTGGCCATATCCACCACATCGGAAACATTGTGTTTGGAAGGACACTCTCCTCCCTGATGGTGGTTCCGTCCGGTCAGCGGGGCTATTTTCGGTTGGACGGCGGGGTGGCGGTGTTGCAGGTCTGGATCGACCTTCGGACCTGTCTCCAGAAGTCGGACGGTGAGATTCCTGTCGCTGGGCTATTGACTCTCTGGACTTGGGTGGCTCTGGACGGCTTTCCCTCGGCGGAGAAAGTCGTGTCTGGTTGGCTTGTGTCGGCGGGACTGATTCCCTGTGATCAGCTGTTTGGCGAACCTGTTCTCCGGTATCCATAGAAAAGCTCGCTTGGTATCGGCTCAGTTGACGGGGACTGTACGTCAGGTGAGGTTCTTCCACGAAACCTGGTTTGGAGGGTGGCCGGGTGTACTGGCTCATCTGCCACTGGACCAGTTCGAAAACTTTTCCCTTACGGAGAAGTTCATCAAAAGTCTTGGTCTCCTGGAAGGCCAAGGCTTGTTGTAAGGGCGGGATCAACCTCTGTCGGATAAGCCGGATCTGCTCCACCTCGGATGGCTTCGCATAGGTGAGTTTCTGGAATAAGTTCTGCATCCGGGTAACATATAGAAGCAACTTTTCTTCAGGGCCTTGTGTTCGCCTTTTTATTTCCTCCAACAGATACTCCTCGTAATTAACTGGCAGAAATGCTTCTTTTAGTTGGTTGCTAAAATCCTCCCAGTCCTCGAAAGTACCTCTCCGGGGAATGAACCAATCCCTTGCATCCTTTCTCAGCAATTCATACACTGATTCGAAAACTTGTTCCAGGGACACTTTACGGGATTCAGCCAGTCTCTCCACTTCTTCAAGAAATCCGGTCACACTACCAGTGCCATCAAAGGAGATGTTCCATTTGTGTACCGGAACAGTTGGTACTGTTGATCGAGACTCCGGTTCCGATCTGGCAGGTGTTGTGATAATTGGCCGGTCAGAACTTATCCACGGTGCAGGTAAGTGTGGAAAAGACACCCTTCGTGTGGAATTAACCCATCTACTTTGTGTCGGACCCTCAGGTGTTGTTGTCCCACAGTCCTGTGACTGTGTGAGAGGTATCGCTGGTAATTGTTGTAGTAATGCTCTACATGTCTGCCTTGTCTCATTCATGACCCGTTCTAATGTTGGATTTCTTACAGGTGTACCGGTACGTGAGACATTAACTACAGCAGGAGGATCGACACCATCTCCTAAGTCGATAAGTGATGTCTCAACCTTTGATAACCTCTCCGGTTGGATCGGTGACATCCCAGGTGAACTGGGCACCTCCTCATCCAAAAGAGACCTGTGATCTCGGTTGGATGTCTGCGGCTGTTCAGCATTACTCTTCCTACGTAGCTCCTCCAGTGTCTCCAACGCCTTATCTGTAGTCGCCTTCATTTGCTCAATCAATTGTAACTGTGTTGTGTCTGTGGTGACAATAAAGTTCAGCCTGCCTTGAATGTGTATTAATCTGGTGTAAATTCGCGAAAATTCGTTAGCCGCATTACTATGATTGAAGTTCTGAAGGGATTCCACCAAATCGGTTAGTTTATTTTGACAGATCTCAATCTCGGAGGCGGGATTCAATGATGTTGGGGGTAGTAGAGGTTCATTAGACTGAAGCACTTGTCGTAGCAGACTCCGTTTAGTCATCACAGTACCGGGTATCGATTGTCCTCTCAGTTGTAATTCGAATGTAAGTTCATCACTGAGTAACCGGTTCACATCCATGTTCGACATATTATATTTAACTAAGTCCGATTCAGAACGCACCAATATTTCACCCTCGGTATGTCTTTCACAATCCGTTTAAGTTCTAAGTCCAACCCGGTAAGTTAATCGTATTCACTTAAGTTCGAAGTGGGTATCAGTGCAACCCGAACAAAAGTTAAGTCTAAGTCCCGGTGTATCAGAAAAAAAAAGTCCAAGTCCCGGCGCACCAAAACAATCTAAGTCCCGATGTATCACAAAAAAAAATTTAAAAAATTTTTAAAGTCCAACGTTACTCGAAAAAAATTTCAATCAGTCCCACTAAAGTCCGAAAATATTCGAGAAATGCCGCACACAATCGCAAGTCACCTCGTATAGTCCGAAAAAATTTCCTGCAATTCGAATAGCACCAAAACGCACAGGTTAAACTCCAAACAGTCTTTCAAGTTCAATAGCCAGAAAATAAATCACAATAATTGACTTTCAGTTTTCAGAAAAATCAGAAATAATCGGTAAGTTTCAACAGTACAGGTCAAAAGAAATAGCAAACAGGTAGATAGGTTATCAATAGGTAATAGGTGATTCCCTATTGAACCGATAGGTAAATCACACCTATTAAATTTTACCAATTGCGACAATAAATTTTCAATTTTTCAAAGTCCGGAAATTCACTCACCTTAAATGTGAAATTAAAACAGTTCAATTCAATAAATCAGAAATATGCAATTAGAAATCGGAAATAATTTTCACTGATATAACGGCGGAATAACAGTCCAGATTTCAACAACTCAATACAGTAATCGGCAAAAAGAATAATCACAAATTATTTTCAACGGAGTTCAACAGTAGGAAAAATTTCCAAAATATAGTCCAATTCAATTCACAGTATAACAGTTCAATATGGAGTGGCAGGGAATAAAACACAGTTCAAGTTTATTTTTCACGGTTTTCCGTTCAAGGAATAGTTACTCACTGTTCTGAGGTTTTACTCACTGTTTCGGGAATTCACTCACTGTCCGGTTAATGTCTCTCACCTCAGTTGTTTCCTGGTAGATTCTGAACGGTCCCTGCTCGGGCGCCATTTTTGTAACGGGGTTTTCCTCGGCTGACTCGAGCGCCAGCTATTCTTTAAGGGAGAATAGCAAACCTACCCTGGCAGCTACTAGCCGGAGACAGGGCTCCCTGGTGTCTAGGGTGTTAGCGACGCACAATGAAAGGCAGAATCAACGTATACAACTTTTATTCGTCGAAAAGGGGAACACAAATAGCACTACTACTAAATTTTACAGTGATTCGAAAGACGGACAAGACGGACGGAATAGCACGGGATCCGATCTCAAGCGTTATACGGGGGTTAACGGACTTGTTCGCCAGCCAGAACCTGAGACGTACACTTGACGGACAGATATCGGGTCTTCAGCCAGGTGCGGGGATGAAAGACGGCACAGATTCACAACAGCTCACCCCTAGTTGCGCTCTTCGCCCCCTGAGTGTCCACGCCAGCGGGGTTCTTCGATAGCAACTGAAGTGAGCGTCGAAACAACGGGGAAGGGAAGAGGGTTCGCCACTCCAAAGTGCCTCCGCACCCCCTGAGTATCCACGCCAGCGGGGTGCTTTAGCAATAGGGGTGGAACTTAACCCGGGTTAGGAAGGGATGAAAGGAGGCTGAAGTTCCAATATAAAAGCAAATAACGGCGTGTCGTCTTACCTTTGGCTTGGCCACTTGCACTCACAAGAGAGTAGAAAGAACAGTAGAAAAAAACAAAAGAAAAATAACTTAAAAAAACTTCTTCTAAAATTTCCCCCGAAAAAAAAACTAAAACAAAATTAGTGAATTCTCGAAAAATACTCGGCGGCTAATCGGTGGTCAAAACTAAATACGGAAAAATCGCAAAACGGCAGCAAGTTAATCATAAGTGAAAATCGTAAGTGAAGTGGCCTGCGGGGGAACATCTGATTTTATACCCACAGGGGGGGTGCGGAAATCAGATGTGCCCGACAGTCGAAATTCGGTAATTTTGCGTCGATGAAAACGTCTTAATTTCGACTTATCTGTGCTAGCGAACAAAAAACTCGGTTATCTTCCAATTCAGGATGTTTTATACGGTGCGACATCGTTTTTAGGAAATAAAAACGGTACGGTATGTTTACAATTCCGAACGATGTCGGAATCCTGAATTGGAAATTCGAAAAGATTTCTCGGAAAATTAATGCAAAACAAAATTATTTAAAAATGAAAACTAAAATAATGACTCTAAAATGAGGGGGTAGGTTTGAAAACTACCCTCTCGTTACAACCTAACAATTTTTAATTTTTTTTCAAACCTAATGTTTCATTTAGAATACACTCTATATCATAAATGATTCATTATATCAGACTTGCACTCTGAATTCATACATAACCTATTGCTTGATTGCAATTCAAGAAGCGTTCAGTGGTTTTTTTTTTGCATAGTACTTGAAACAGTACTAACTGTTAACTTTTATGATCTTCTATCAATTTTTATTTGTTTTCAAAATTAATGTTTCATTAAGAATATGCTGTAAATTCAAATATCAGACTTGCACTCCAATATTATGAATTTTCTATTTCTTGATCGCAGTTCAAGGAGCGTTCAGTCTTTTACGCATAGTACTCAAAACAGTACTGTTGTCTTTTCTCTACATCTAACAATTTTCAATTTTGTTCGAAGTTAATATTTCATTTTGAATATAGAGCGCGGGCTGGAGTACAAATCCTACAAAAGTTTCATTTTATAGGTTTCTCCTTCTTCCTAAAAATCTCAATGTAGTCATTCACATTGAAAAGTTTGATATTAGGATCTTCTTTTCTTCTAATAGATGTCATATTCAGAATCTCCTTCAGAATGAAAGACCTCGTCAAGCGTTTTCTCAGATTTCCGTTCGACACATACTGCTTTTTTTCTCCAACATCGGAATTTATTTTCTTCACGACTTTTTGGCTATGTTCATCTTGATTACTTTCTCTTCTTGCAGCGTGAGTGTCGGATTTTTTCTGCGGAACTTTTCCTCTTTTTCGTTCTCCTACATGTGACTTCAGAAAATTCCTGATTTGAACTGTTCTCCTCAAGTCAATTTGTTTAGACTTCAATTTTTCCAATCCCATTCTCAAGATCTTCTTTCTGTCCATCTCGTCTTCCACAATGAAAAAAATATTTAAGTATGAAACGATAAAATTCGATAGTATCAAAGTTAAAAAATGTAAACCACAACACAATATTGGCAGCACGAAGCACATTCACAACTGAATACTTTGTACATCTACTCCGCTGTTATATAGCCCCTCTACCATCCCTCCCTAGCACCCCACCACCCAATTGCCGTTCCGTCGTCTGATTCGATATTAGATTGCTGTGACTTAAAATTTCTATGGAATCAACGTATTACATTCGTTCAATTTAACTGTCATACGTCGGACTGTTTATTGATTTATCCTTAACTTCCTATGACCAATTTTAAAGTGTTACTTTTATTAGTTGTATGATGAGCCTTGAGAAAGGAACAAAATAGTTCCGAAACGTTGGCGAATTCATAAGAGATTGTTTTTCAACCTGTCCAAATTCCTGCGATATTTTACTTATAGTGTTCAATCCATTACTTATGATACCTAAAAAAAACATATAAAATATTTTGTTATTTTGTGATACTTGAGCCTAACACTAAAAATACCTAAAATTATAGTGTTTTATATAATTATGAGTTTATGAAACATATGAGAATTTAAATGATAATTGTCCAGAGTATTTTTCTTACAGAAAGAATATACTATATTACTGTTTATTTTTTCAAACGTTTCTGATATTATGAAATGATAAAATATCAACAATTGAAAAGTATAAGTTATCGATACAGATAATGATTATCTGGATAAGCAAGTATTGAAGCGCATTAGTATTTCAATTCTTAAGTTTGTTTCAAATCTCGCTGCTCCAAACAATATTTCAAAATTAATAATTTCTAGAGAATTCTTTTTCATCATTTACATTCACGTTGTAGATGGTATACACGTTTTTCCTGAGGAAATAAAACTATAGAAAGAATGTCCCTGAATAGATTTAACGACTCTGATGTATATGCAGAAATCCATGTAGGTTGCTATATATAAGTACAGAATCGTTATTTTTTGTTTTCACCCTAATTATATGGAGCACTACTATCTACTTCATGAATTTCATTTTCAAGGTCTTAACCGGGAAACCGAAAAGTTTTGAGTATATAATAATAATAATAATAATAATAATAATGTCTGGCCTGCCTGGCAGCTATCTGGTAGATGGCCTGCCAGGTAGCCATCGTAACGACGTAGACGGTGCAGCCAGCCACGCCTGCTGTCCGCAGTCCCATTCCTTCTTCCTCTCTCTTTCACATCCTTCATAGGGGTGCTCTTTCTGCTCTCATTTCTCTACCCCTCACCCAAACCGAGAAAGGGGAGCACAAACCCATGGAAATGGTGATTACGAGAAGCCTCGGAAACAAGTCGCTGCCTGGGGATCGTCAGGGCATGTCTGGAGCCGGCGCTGGACATGACAGTATGCGGGACGTCGGTGGCAGGATGTTGAGGAAGCGGGCTCCTGCTGCAAAACAAGCTACAGCTCCAAAGCAACAACAGCAACCAACGAGTCCAATTCAATTGCCGACTCGAACCGCTGAAGGTGCTGCGCAGGATATTCAGCCAGTGCTCACCCAAGCGGGGTTAGTGAGAAAGCGCATGAAGTGGACAACGTCCATGAATGAAACTATTGTGCGCATATATAACTCCATCACGGGACTAGGGCAGAACACGAACAACTATAGGAAAAGGCTCCATGAGGAATTCTGCATTGCCTACCCAAATGTCAATGTCACTGAACAACGAGTGGCAGACCAGTACCGCGTAATTCTGAGAAATGAACTAGTACCAACGGCCCGAATCGACGCAATTAAACGAGAACTTCAGCGTCCGCTAGCAATGGAGAATAACACCAACACCTCTGATGAAGTTCACATACCTGGGCAACAACACCCAGAAGACATTGATACTGAAAGTCCTTCTTGCAAAGCAAATGAGCCTGAACACCAGGACGATAGGGAAGAGCTCCACCGACAAGTTGACTCTGACATGAGGAGATACTTTGCCGAACTGGAAGGAACAGATCCTCTTCATCGAGTAGCACCTCCACGACTCAATACATCCAAAAAACTGTCACTTATAATCGACATCTTGAATAAGGAGGTTTTACCTGAATACCTACAGAACGGAAGTTCATTGGAATATCTGCATCTAGTTTTTCACTGTGCAGCGCTGACGACAGCGAAAACCATGGGGGCAAAAATTCGCCGAACGAACAACGATGGTCCAAAATTACACAAATTACACGCGCCAGCATGGCAGAAACGTCTTCAACACAAAACAGAAAGGCTAAGAAGAGACATTGGACGACTGACGGAGTACTTGAACGGGAATCGAGGAAGAAAGGTTGTGAAAGCTGCCAAAGAGATCATGGATAGAAACAGGACACACACAGAACGAGAGACGGAGAATGCTACAGCTCACCATTGCCTCGACACTCTGAAGCAAAAATTAAGTCTGTATGCAGAACGCTTGAGGAGATATAAAAGCAATTATAGCCGGAAAAGAGACAATAATTCATTCGAAAAGTCGGAAGAATCTTTCTACCGATCACTCACATCGTCGGATGGAGAAAATGGAAAGTTACCACCAAAGGAAGCCATTGAACAATTCTGGACCGTACAATTATCAACAAAACCTCAGTTCAATGGAGATACCGGATGGATTGAAGATGAAAAATCTGAAGCTATAAAATATGAGACGATGCAGCATGACATGATCACGATTGAAGAAGTAAAATCAGCTATCAGAGGACTGCACAACTGGAAAGCACCTGGGCCTGATGGATTACAGAACTTCTGGATCAAGAAACTTTGGATCATGCATGACAAATTGACCTCCGCAATAAATGATGTCATTGAAAATCCTGAAAGAATGCCAGTATTCCTTACACATGGCACAACATACCTGTTACCTAAAGACCAAAGGAATACAGAAGACCCATCCAAGTACCGACCGATCACATGTCTTCCAACGATGTACAAATTAATCACATCGTGCATATCGAACCGAATTCACAACCATTGCGAAAGAAATAACATCATCGCCATGCAACAGGAAGGATGCACCAAAGACAGCCGAGGGTGCAAAGAACAACTAATAATAGATTCAGTTATCTGCAATCAAGCGTTCTCCAAGCGAAGGAATCTTTACGCTGCCTACATAGACTACAAAAAAGCATTCGATTCTATACCTCACGAATGGCTCTTGACGATCTTGAAGATTTACAAGGTGGATCCCAATATTGTTAAGTTCCTGAAAAACGCCATGTCAACCTGGCGTACTAGTCTTCGAATAAAAGCAGCAGATTGCTCCATTACAACAGGACCTATTCCAATAAGACGCGGAATTTTCCAAGGAGACTCGCTGAGCCCTCTGTGGTTCTGCATGGCCCTGAATCCCTCGTCTCATAGATTGAATTCTACGGACTACGGATTTTCCATCAAGAGCGGCAGTAGAACTATGATGAAACTGAATCATCTCCTTTACATGGACGACTTGAAACTCTTCGCATCTACCAAAAAACAAATGCAACTGATGCTGAAAATGGTGGAAGGATTCTCGGAAGACATCAAAATGAAGTTTGGACTTGAAAAATGTCGACTGCTTAACATAACGAGAGGGATAATAGAAGATGGTTCGTTCAAACTCAAGGAAGGTGCAGAAATTGAAGCATTAAAGGAAGGAGACACATACAAGTATCTAGGCATAAAACAGGCAAGAAAAATCAATCAGACTCAGATGAAGAAAGAATTAGCGGAGGAGTTCACCCGAAGATTGAGGAGGATAATGAGAACTGGTCTTAACAGCAAGAATCTGATAAAAGCGATTAACACCTACGCTTGCTCGGCGCTGAGCTATTCATTTGGTATTATCTCTTGGACGACCACCGATTTAGCAGCTTTACAGAGAAGAATAAGGACGATGCTGACTAAACACAATAAACATCACCCCAAAAGCTCAATAGAACGGACCGAGCTGCCACGACATCTTGGGGGTAGAGGAATTGTTGATTTGTCCAACCGTATGTCCCAGGAAATTGAAGGACTTCGAAAATATTTCTTGAGCAAGGCAGCTTCGTCAGAACTCCATCGAGTAGTTTGTGTTGCTGATAGTTCTACACTATTAAAGCTACAACAGGATCACTTGGAAACAGTCGAACACTCTGCAGAAAGTAGAATGCAGAAACTGATTGGCAAACCTTTGCATGGGAGGCACCAGAACGAGGTCAACCATGATTACTTCGACATATCTGCGTCGAACTACTGGTTGACTTCCGGAAGGTTGTTTCCTGAAACAAAGGGCTTCATGCTCGCCATCCAGAATCAGGTGATTCCAACAAGAAATTACATGAAGTACATCGCCAAGGATGCCTCAGTGGCGAACGATAGCTGTCGTTATGGCTGTGAGACACATGAAACTATCCAGCACATCACCGGGGGATGTCAGAAGTTCGCGGGCACGGAGTACAAAAATAGACATGATGCTGTTGCCAAGATTCTTCACCAAGAATTGGCACTAAAACACCTTCCAACTTCGAAAAAGGTTCCTTATTACAATTACCATCCGGATGCTGTGCTGGAAAACGACCATCACAAGCTCTACTGGGATCGCACGGTTCTCACAGACCGAAAAATAACCCACAATAGACCAGACCTCATATTGCTCAATAAGGATGAGGACAGAGCACTATTCATCGACGTGGCAATTCCAAATAATAACAATCTTCTAGATAGGCACACTGAAAAAATTTCAAAATACAGAGATCTCGAGGAACAGACCAGAAGACAGAGGAAGCTGAAAGATATCAAGACCATCCCTATTGTCATTTCATCTACAGGCCTGATACCGAAGAAACTACTAGAGAACTTGAGGAAACTTCAGTTGGACGAAAATATCTATAGAGTCATGCAGAAGGCGGTACTGCTCGGAACGGCGAGAACTGTACGCAAGTACATGGGGAATGCAGAGGAACACCGTCTGCGCCGACAGGAAGTGCGGGTGGAGCAGGAATCCAGCCTACAGCAGGGAGGCGAGGAGCGACCCGGACCCGACCACCACCACGAGCCCGACAACCTGGAAAGGGCTCCAACAGAGCTTAATCCTTTTGATATCTGAGATATCTGGGATAAGTGAATTTTCCTCTGGAGAGGAGTGTGAAAGCCGCAAGGCTAAAGTCATAATAATAAAGGTCTTTATTCAATTTCATGAATTAGAAATAATCAATCAAATACAATATGAGGTAAAAAGAAATTGAAAAGGCGAGATCCAGTACGCTTCATCCAGCGCACTGTTCGATCTACTCCCTCGATTCATTGCTTTCAATTGAGGCAAAAAAGTGTAACAACATATAGCTCATAACAATTTGTAACGGTTTCAAATACCATCAATAAATACGGTACGAATTGAATTTGCAGGTTATGTCGATGTGGGGCAATCGGCCTACTGTTATTTCACCGCTACCGGTCAAGTGGGGTTAGATCTTGACGTTTTAGTTTAGTTTTCCGTGCTCACAGAATTTTGAAGGTTAGACAGCGTCAGATGAGTTTTCTATGTGATTAGCCATTTTGTAAGTTTGGAGGTATCCATCAGGAATTTCTGGAGTTTTCGATAATTAAAATCGTTCATTTGTGGGATTAATCTTCGGATATCTGTGTGATCTCCTGCCGAACTGGTTTATTTGGATTCTATATTGGCGTATCTCCTTAAGGAGGATTGATCGAGAGTTTTCTTCGCTGTGGCACGTGAAGTTTTTCTTCATAAAGGTATGTTCGTCGTACGTTGTTCGGCAAATTCCTTATTGTGTGTTATTTTCTCTCCATTACCAGCTATTGCCGTGAAATTCGTTGATTGGAAGCATTAGTTGAGAGCATCCTACGTTGATTGTGATAGAACCGAGGTTCTGGTTGTCTAATTGCATATTCGAGCTTGGAAAGATTTGGTGGATTCACGTTAGATTTGAATAGTTCCCCCCGAAGAACTGGGTATGTATAAAGCCATCTTTTTTGATACAATGTTTGTCACTCATTCTTCCTTATATGGTGAGGATTAAGTTCTTACGTTCTTTCGTATCGACAGGGTCCTAGTGTAGGGAGACATCTCCTAGTGTAGGAAGGCATATCCTAGTGTAGGGAGACATATACTAGTGTAGGGAGACATATCGTAGTATAAAGAGGAAGTCCCTGAAATCATCGTGTAGGGAAGAAGTCCTATAAATCCTAGTATAGTCACAGTCACATTAAGATTTTCGTGGAGATAATCTCTCTTTGCACTCCTGCACATCCGATTGCAAGTGTTCCTCGCAGTACGATAGTGTTCCCTATTTACTTCGGTAGGATTCGCGATGTAGAAGGCCTTCAACCTGTCACGACATTTCATTGCATTCTTGATCTCTTCAGTTAACCAGGGGCATGGAGAATGTCTAAACTTAATGAGTTTCAGGGGCGCTAATTCGTCGTAGATTTTTAATATTAATTCATTAAAAAAAGCCACCTTTGCATCCAAAGTAGGAGCTTGATAAACCGATTCCCAATCAGCAGCCCTCGCAGTTTGAACCAGCCTCGCCAGATCGACACCTCCTAAATTTCGACATTTAATAACTCGAGGCTTAGGTTTAGGGCATTTGAGTTTAAATCCAGCAAACACCAGGTCATGACGAGAAAATTGATAAGCATGCTGTTGTCCACTGGCAACCACTCTGTTAGGTATAGACGTTATAAACAAGTCGAGTAACGTATCACAGGTAGCACTGTGATGCGTGGGCCTGTTATTCACTAGTTTTAGGTTATAGGATTCCAATATGTTCCTCATCGCCCTCGAACGGGCAGAATTCTGAATCATGCAATTATTCATGTCCCCCATCATGATCACATCCGAATAACAAGCAAAAATTTCGTCCAATACAAACTCCAACTCACCAAAAAATAAATAACTTGATATTAGTCCGAAAGTCACACTAAAACATTTGTAAGGCCTCACTATCTCCAAAATTTAAGACGAAAATCGGAAATTATATTCACGCCCAGTACGAAAAGAAGATATTAAAAAAAAATAACCAATGCAAGTGACATTCAGTAAAGTGAAAATAAAATATCGCCAAAATAATGTCGAAATTAGACATAGTCAAACTTATGCAAGTTTTTGGCCGTCCAACTTCATTTGCTGTTTAGATTAGATATTTTATGATTTCTATGCTGATCCGGCTATCGAAAATATTCAAAATGATTTTGAAAAGGCCGTTTTATAGAAAAAAGTTTTATTTTGAGATGCTGGGGTTCGAACATAAATCGATAATTAATTGCAATATTTCCGAAAAATGCATCAACAATCAAATATCTTATTTCAAAATACTTCAAAGTTCATGCTATACAATTCCTTGTTTTCGCAGGTAGTAATTATGACCAAATCGGTCCGTTGCGGGCGGAAACGTTGAGGGATGGTTTATTGTATTGGTTATACTGTACCTGTGCTATTCTGTACCTGTCACCTAGTCAAAGTAACAAATATTTTACTGTATACTTCAATACGTCAATGGTTTTGAATAGGGTTTTTTTTGCTTATCAAGAAATAGTAGTCCCGTAGATCAGTTATGGCACTTTTTTGGTTTCCATGATATTGTTCTGGTTTTTTTTACAGATAAATCCCCTTTGTATTTGTCAAAAGAAATGAGATTTCGATAATTAAGTATGAACGTTGACTTCTATTCTATCTGTCTATTATATTCGTCAATGTAAACTGTTCTTTGTTTCAGGCTCAGGTAATTTCTTTGAAATTAATTCATTTTAATGAAACATCCTCTACACATCCATATAGCTCATGGAAAACTTCGAAAAACCGAATAAAAAAGTTACTTTTTTCCGTCATGAATTTCTTAAAATGGATTGCTGAAATTTATTAGAGAAAATAACGAAAAATTTTGGTTGCAGTAGCCTTTTTCTTGAGGTTGAAACTGGAATAATAATATTCGCGAGAGTACTGAAGCTGGCATATGGAATAATGAGAAAACAATATGAAAAATTACGGTGCGTAGCGTAGCGTTAGATCTATGACGCCATTATAACTAGTGAAACTGAAAAGAGCAAATTTTTCCAATTATCTGTAGGATATAAATAGTAGATGAATCCCTAAAACAATGTTCTTGTATGACAAAAAAAGCAGGATTGGAAATTATCCTGGTTATAGTGATACAATGTCTCAATAAATGAGAGGATAAAATAACTCAAAACAAACGAAATTAATTCAGGAACATAATACACATTGATATAAAAGTGGACAAACAAATCAACAGTTGTTGGTTTTCTTATATCTGAGTTGATTTCGTTTATTTATCGCTCTTATTCGAAGGCTCACTTATTTGATATCCTCCTACTTAATTTTTACTGATAATTAGTATATCTGGTCATATTTTGAAGTTTTAATTTTTTTTATACCGTACTTGGAACGGGACCTAACGTTGTCTTTTGAGTACACCTAACAATTTTTAATTTTTTTTCAAACCTAATGTTTCATTTAGAATACACTCTATATCATAAATGATTCATTATATCAGACTTGCACTCTGAATTCATACATAACCTATTGCTTGATTGCAGGTCAAGAAGCGTTCAGTGGATTTTTTTTTGCATAGTACTTGAAACAGTACTAACTGTTAACTTTTATGATCCCCTATCAATTTTTATTTGTTTTCAAAATTAATGTTTCATTAAGAATATGCTGTAAATTCAAATATCAGACTTGCACTCCAATATTATGAATTTTCTATTTCTTGATCGCAGTTCAAGGAGCGTTCAGTCTTTTACGCATAGTACTCAAAACAGTACTGTTGTCTTTTCTCTACATCTAACAATTTTCAATTTTGTTCGAAGTTAATATTTCATTTTGAATATAGAGCGCGGGCTGGAGTTACAAATCCTACAAAAGTTTTCATTTTATAGGTTTCTCCTTCTTCCTAAAAATCTCAATGTAGTCATTCACATTGAAAAGTTTGATATTAGGATCTTCTTTTATTCTAATAGATGTCATATTCAGAATCTCCTTCAGAATGAAAGACCTCGTCAAGCGTTTTCTCAGATTTCCGTTCGACACATACTGCTTTTTTTCTCCAACATCGGAATTTATTTTCTTCACGACTTTTTGGCTATGTTCATCTTGATTACCTTCTCTTCTTGCAGCGTGAGTGTCGGATTTTTTCTGCGGAACTTTTCCTCTTTTTCGTTCTCCTACATGTGACTTCAGAAAATTCCTGATTTGAACTGTTCTCCTCAAGTCAATTTGTTTAGACTTCAATTTTTCCAATCCCATTCTCAAGATCTTCTTTCTGTCCATCTCGTCTTCCACAATGAAAAAAATATTTAAGTATGAAACGATAAAATTCGATAGTATCAAAGTTAAAAAATGTAAACCACAACACAATATTTGCAGCACGAAGCACATTCACAACTGAATACTTTGTACATCTACTCCGCTGTTATATAGCCCCTCTACCATCCCTCCTTAGCACCCCACCACCCAATTGCCCGTTCCGTCGTCTGATTCGATATTAGATTGCTGTGACTTAAAATTTCTATGGAATCAACGTATTACATTCGTTCAATTTAACTGTCACACGTCGGACTGTTTGTTGATTTATCCTTAACCTCCTATGACCAATTTTGAAGTGTTACTTTTATTAGTTGTATGATGAGCCTTGAGAAAGGAACAAAATAGTTCCGAAACGTTGGCGAATTCATAAGAGATTGTTTTTCAACCTGTCCAAATTCCTGCGATATTTTACCTATTGTGTTCAATCCATTATTTATGATACCTAAAAAGAACATATAAAATATTTTGTTATTTTGTGATACTTGAGCCTAACACTAAAAATACCTGAAATTATAGAGTGTTTTATATAATTATGAGTTTATGAAACATATGCGAATTTAAATGATAATTGTCCAGAGTATTTTTTTTACAGAAAGAATATACTATTATATATTACTGTTCATTTTTTCAAACGTTTCTGATATTATGAAATGATAAAATATCAACAATTGAAAAGTATAAGTTATCGATACAGATAATAACTATCTGGATAAGCAAGTATTGAAGCGCATTAGTATTTCAATTCTTAAGTTTGTTTCAAATCTCGCTGCTCCAAACAATATTTCAAAATTAATAATTTCTAGAGAATTCTTTTTCATCATTTACATTCACGTTGTCAAGAGAAAGGGGATTTATCTGTAGAAAAAACCAGAACAATATCATGGAAACCAAAAAAGTGCCATAACTGATTTACGGGACTACTATTTCTTGATAAGCAAAAAAACCCTATTCAAAACCATTGACGTATTGAAATATACAGTAAAATATTTGTTACTTTGACTAGGTGACAGGTACAGAATAACACAGGTACAGTATAACCAATACAATAAACCATCCCTCAACGTTTCCGCCCGCAACGGACCGATTTGGTCATAATTACTACCTGCGAAAACAAGGAATTGTATAGCATGAACTTTGAAGTATTTTGAAATAAGATATTTGATTGTCAATAATTTATTATTATTCAAATAGTTAATAATTTGGCCTTTAATGATCTTTTCAAAAATTTTAGATAGAGTAGGGAGTATGGAAATGGGTCTAAAGTCCCCTGGACTCGTGGGATTTTGGCACTTAGGTATGGGAATGATTTTAGCATATTTCCATGCACTAGGAAAAATGCCAGTTTGAATTGAAATATTGTAGATATGTGAGAGCACAGGAAGAATCTCATTCGCAATGAGCCTCAGAAGGCCCACTCCAATACCATCGGAACCAACCGACCCTGAACCAACCTCTCCCAGAGCAGACTTAACATCGTCTTCATTAATGGGCACAAAATCGAACACACTACCTGGTGGAGAACATGAGCTTAACTTCATCAATGTATTTGTCTTAATACTTTCATTAATCCTAGTACCAGAATCCAATCCCATTCTCAAGATCTTCTTTCTGTCCATCTCGTCTTCCACAATGAAAAAAATATTTAAGTATGAAACGATAAAATTCGATAGTATCAAAGTTAAAAAATGTTGTAACGTGCGTTTCTCGGAGAAGCCTTAATCTCGAGCGCCAGCTATTCTTTTCAATAGGAAGAATAGCAAACCTACCAGGGTAGCTGCTAGCCAGAGACAGAGCTCGGTGTTGTCTAGGGTAGTAGCGACAACGAAGAAGTCAAAATCGAACTATGTAAACGTTTATTCACAACTTCGGAAACTAATCACATGTCAAAGGGAGATATGTGTGATATAAAATATGAGTGATTCTATCAGTGAAAATACATTCGGGAAATCTTATCCGGTCACGAGCACTTTATGAAATTTATACCGGGTGTAGTGAAAAATTAACGGTTCAATAAAAATGCGCCAACCAGAACTGACGAATGCTAAGGACTTGCTATACGGTATCGGTGTGTAGTTGTATTTCTCCGGGAATGAAACACAATAAGGGCGGATCTGTTCGAGACTTTTATTCGCTGCCCCAAGGGTTAACACGCCATGACTGACAGCGAAGAAAATGTCTATTTTTAGCGCAACTACGGGATTTCACTGACTACTTGCGGTATCTCTTATTCTCTGCCCCAAGGGTTAACACGCCATGACTGACAGAAAAGAAGAGATTTCGGATTTAACACTTATGACGCGGACAGGGGGGTTGACGGAACTTTCCCTTCAGTACCCCAAGGGTTAACACGCCATGACTGATAGCGAAGGGAAAAGTCAGACTCGCGAAACAGGGTAAAGAACGATAAAATACAACAGGAAACGATACAGTACAGCAGTGTCAAAGTTAAAGCAGTAACGGCGTAGGTCTAACAAAGAAACTGGACGGTACAGACGGGGACCTACCTCCTTTGTTTCAAGCACTCGAAACTCAAAGGATTTAAAAAGAAAAACCAAAAAAATTAATTCTAAGCACTGATGCAAATAACACAAAATGATTATTCTCAACGGCGAAAGTACTACGGAAAATCAACTGAATTTATACTAGAAGTTAGAAACCACGTTAGAAAGCGAAATAATACTCAAGCGAAAGGCAAGCACTGAAGTAAAATTCAAAAGTGAGCCGACGAACTGAAGTAACGGTCGAAAAGTCGAAAAGTGACCGTCGCGGGGGGAAAATTTGCTTTTATAGGCATATCCCCTCCCACGGTAAAATCTGAAAATTCCAGAATGCGACAAGACTGAAAAACGTCGTCAGCTCCGGTTTATCGCATATCAACAGATGAAAAACGTCGAAATCTTCAGCGGCATGTAAGAAAAACAACGTGAAATACAGATAAGCGGTTTTTTTACATTTACTCTGCCTGTCGGAATAAACGTACGGAATATTCGAGAATTAAAATATTTTCAAAGACGGAAATTTAAAACGAAAAAATTCACTAAGATGAACTCCAATTTTCCTCAGAAAACTGGGGTTCATTACACCACCTCCACCTCGGAAGAAATTAACTTACGATGAAATAGTGAGTTTAATTTCACGACTCTATCTATCCCTAGAAATAATGACCTTACTTTCGCGCGCGCCACCTGTACTCGTGACCAGTTTACAACTCAAGTACTTATCCTCTCTATGGTTGGACTAGTAGTTCCAATGCGCACGCAGAAACGTCAGCGTCAGTCATTTCGGCGCAGGTCTCCGCCATCCTGTCAAAGAACTTTGTTCAGCGTTCCGTGGATAAATGGTGTAGGTATTTAATAGTGGAAAATCTTCTTTCTCTATGTGGAAATTCATCTTCATCGCTGGTCGGAAACGTGCCATGTTTCATTCTTCCGGTGAGTACCTAATTTAACTGTGTTTGGCGGGTGTTTGAATTCCATCGTGGCCTTGTAGGTTACCCAGGAATCGTGGGAGCTGCAACAGGTGGAAAGCCTCCAACAGCTCGACGTGGGGGCTCAATGGGCTGGTGTGACCCGGCTGTACGGACGTTGAGACTTTCGGATCCGGTATGAGACTTGCAGGTGGGTAATTTCTAACAATAAACTCTCCCATCTTCATCGTTCCTCGTGGTCAACTTTTCTTCTTGGAACGGTTTTCCTCTGTACTCTGCTTTCAGGTAGACGGTGTTTTCTTCAGGTAAACAGTGTTAAATTGACGGTACAGTAATTTCGATTCGGTTCAGGACAGAAATTGGTTAGATCTATTGGATTAATAGACGGATATACTCAGTTGTAATGTGAAACAGTATCCTTTATTGGTATTCCTTACATAAATAACAGATTTTTCGGACAGTTTTAACAGGTTTGATTTATAATTGCATGTTGAACGGATGAAAATCTGTAGATACGGTATTTCGGTCAACGGTGGTGCATGTACGGAATTTGAACGGAATTGTTACGGTGTAATCGGTTATAATTATGTTTGATAATGGGCATCCTATTAACGAGATTTCTTCTTGCAGGTGGCCTTGGTTTCTTGGACAGGCACAGAGGGCTAACTCCCTACTGGTTTGCATGCGGAACTTGTTTAACTTCTTCCGGGGTGATTCTATCCGTTGATTCTTGGAGACAGATTGTCTGGATGCATTGGTTCTGGTTAATTGAGCAACTACAGTTATTCAGATAAACAGGTAAACGGAAAATAATAATATAATCGGTAACAGAAAAAAATATATATATATTCAGAACGGAAAAAATAACGGATTCCCTCCTTTCAGAGGTTATTTCTATAGAACGGTTAACGGATCATGACAATAATATATATTATGCATGAAATGGTTTTAAATCTTTAATGTGTATGTTAGTGATTTTTCTACCCTCTGTATCTTTCAGGTCATAGACGACAGGTGAAACAACTTTAACGACGGTAAACGGTCCGGAAAACTTCGGAGCCAACTTGGCGGCGAAACTGTCAACGGCAGAGGATAAAGGACGGTCCCGGCGTAGAACTTTATCTCCCACATGGTATCGGATTTCTCTTCGTCGAAGATTGTAGTGGTGAGCCTGTTGCTGGAAGGCACGGTACAGTTTAGTACGGACGAACTCATAAGCCTCCTGGAGATGTTTGATCTGTTGAGTACGGTAAGTCATGTCTCTGTTTGCTTCTTCTATACGGTTGGATTCTCTGTTCATTTCGTTATTGTGGGGGTTTGTCGAATAAATCGCCCTCGGGACTTCTAGTTCCCTTCCATAATTTAAAAATGCCGGTGTAAATCCAGTAGACTCCTGTTTAGCGGTGTTGATGGCAAACGTTAACTCTCCTATCTTTTCATCCCAGGTTCGTTGATCGGCTTCACAAAACTGTGCTATCATGGTCTTCAGGGTACGGTTAGCTCTTTCTACAGGGTTGCACTGAGGGGTATACGGTGGTGTGAAACGGTGAGCGATGTTCAGCTCTCGGAGACTGTTCTTGAATAGTCTGCTGTCAAATTGTACTCCATTGTCGGATATTACTATTTTTGGGCAACCGTATTTCAGTATGACTTGTTCGTAGAGGGCCGAATAAACAGTTTTGGCGGTGGCTTTCCGCAACGGACGACACTCTACCCACTTTGTGAACCGGTCTTGCATTACCACGATGTAGGAGTTTCCCTTTTTTGACCGTGGCAATGGTCCAACTATGTCCGTGGATACTTCTTTGAACGGCGCATCCGCCATTCGGTGTGGTTGCATCTTACCCGGGGTTTTCTGTTGCGAAACTTTGTACTTTTGGCACGATGTGCAGTTCCTCACGTATTTCGCAATGTCTCTAAACATCCCTGGCCAGTAATAATTTCTGGCTATCCGTGCAATCGTCTTAGCAATCCCCATGTGACCTGCTAGTTCTGAGTCGTGGTTTTCCTGCAGTACTTCTGTTCGCTGTTCGGATGGTACACAGAGTTTCCAGGGTTGGCCGGTTCCATCTTCTGTGAAGTCTGATGAGTCCCAGAAATGTCGCAACAGTTTTCCATTTTCAACGGCGTAGTCAGGAAAATTTGTTGGGTCTTTTTCCACCTCCTGTAACTTCTTGTTGTACCATTTGCACCGGGTTGTTTCCATTTCGGCCAGGTATACGGAATCTACGGACGGTAGCGATTTAGGTGACGGGCTGTCCGCAGGTGTTTTCAGGTATTTTCTCCGGCCCTGCACTTGAACAGCTTCTTGAATTTTCGGTGTTGGTTTGGCAATCAGTCGACCTTCCAGGTAACAGTCCGCGGTACTGAGGTTAATGGAAAAATTGAACCTTCCTAATACGTCCATTCCTAGAATGAGGTCAACTGGTAAATCAGGCACCAACAAAAATTTTACGTCGGTCAAGGAATAATCAGCCAGGTGAACAGCGGTAGTGTAGAGTTTGGGTGTTGTCGTGGGTTGACCATTTGCAACCACCACGAAACCATTCTCAACATGTTGTCCGGTGATTCCCTTGCTTTCACATTGTTTTGCCACTTTCCGACTTACGAAACTCTTCGTGGCTCCAGTGTCAATTAATGCTTTGTAGTGCTCTCCGGCTATCTTAACTTCGACAAGCGGTCGGTTATCATTCCAGGCAGTCGATGTCATGGGAGTCAATGTGTTGGGAGATATGGTCGACTCCTTCTCCATACCTCCGTCTAGTTTTCCGGACGGCAGGGACAATCTCGTGAGAGAATGTTCTCCCTCTGACATCGAGAACAGAAAATTTTCGGTGGCCTGCGACATTCTCGACGCATGTGGCCATATCCACCACATCGGAAACACTGTGTCTGGAAGGACACGCTCCTCCCTGATGATGATTGGGTCCGGTCAGCGTGGCTATTTTCGGCTCGACGACGGGGTGACGGTGTTGAATTTCCGGATCTACCTTCGGACCTGTCTCCAGAAGTCGGACGGTGTGATTCCTGTTGCTGGACTATTGATTCTCTGGATCTGGGTGACTTTGGACGGCTTTCCCCCGGCGGAGAAAGTCGTGTCTGGTTGGCTTGTCTCGGCGGGACTGATTCCCTGTGATCAGTTGTTTGTACCTGTTCTCCGGTATCCACAGAAAAACTCGCCTGATATCGGTTCAGTTGGCGGGGAGTGTACGTTAGGTGAGGTTCCTCCACGAAACCTGGTTTTGAGGGTGGCCGGGTGTACTGGCTCATCTGCCATTGGACCAGTTCAAAAACTTTTCCTTTACGGAGAAGTTCATCATACGTCTTGGTCTCCTGGAAGGCCAAGGCCTGTTGTAAGGGCGGAATCAACCTTTGTCGGATGAGTCGGATCTGCTCCACCTCGGATGGTTTTGTATAGGTAAGCTTCTGGAATAAGTTCTGCATCCGGGTAACATACAGAAGCAGCTTTTCCTCAGGACCTTGTGTTCGTCTTTTTATTTCCTCCAACAGACTCTCCTCATAGTTGACAGGCAGAAATGCTTCTTTCAGTTGGTTGCTGAAATCCTCCCAATCCTCGAAAGTACCTCTCCTGGGAATAAACCAATCCCTCGCATCCTTCCGTAGTAATTCATAAACTGATTCAAAAACTTGTTCCAGGGACACTTTACGGGATTCAGCCAGTCTCTCCACTTCCTCAAGAAATCCGGTCACACTTCCAGTGCCATCAAATGAAATGTTCCATTTGTGTACAGGGACAGTCGGTATTGTTGATCGGGACTCCGGTTCTGATCTGGCAGGTGTTGTGATGACTGGTCGGTCAGAACTTATCCAAGGTGCAGGTAAGTGTGGAAAAGACACCCTTCGTGTAGAATTAATCCATCTACCCCGTGCCGGACCTTCCGGTGTTGTTGTCCCACAGTCCTGTGACTGTGTGAGAGGTATCGCTGGTAACTGTCGCAGTAATGCTCTACATGTCTGTCGTGTCTCATTCATGACTTCTTCTAATGTTGGATTCCTTACAGGTGTTCCAGTATGTGAGACATCGACCGCTACAGGAGGATCGACACCATCTCCCAAGTCGATAAGCGATGGCTCTCGGAGCCCTGAAATCCGTTCCGGTTGGATCGGTGACACACCAGGTGAACTGGGCACCTCCACATCTAAGAGAGACCTCTGATGTCGGTTAGATGGTTGCGGCTGTTCACGATTACTCTTCTGACGTAGCTCCTCTAGTGTTTCCAACGCCTTAGCTGTAGTTGCCTTCATTTGTCCAACTAGTTGTAACTGTGTTGTGTCTGCAGTAACAATAAAGTCCAGCCTTCCTTGTATGTGTATCAATCGGGTGTAAATTCGCGAAAATTCGTTAGCCGCATTCTCATGATTGAAGTTCTGAAGGGATTCCACTAAATCGGTGAGTTTATTTTGGCAAATCTCAATCTCCGAGGCGGGGTTCAATGATGTTGGGGGTAATAGAGGTTCATTAGACTGAAGTACTTGACGTAGTAGACTCCGTTTAGTCATCACAGTACCCGGTATCGATTGTCCTCTCAGTTGTAATTCGTATGTAAGTTCATCACTGAGTAACCGATTCACATCCATGTTCGACATATTATTTTCAACTAAGTCCGATTCAGAACGCACCAATATTTTACACTCGGTATGTCTTTCACAATCTGTTTAAGTTCTAAGTCCAACCCGGTGAGTTAATCGTTAGCTAACCTACTCACTTAAGTTCGAAGTGGGTATCGGTGTAACCCCAAAAAAAAAAAAAATGAAGTCTAAGTCCCGGTGTATCAAAAAAAAAATCTAAGTTCAAGTCCCGGCGCACTAAAATAATCTAAGTCCCGATGTATCGCACCAAAAATTCTACAAGTTCAACGTTACTCGAAAAAAATTTCAATCAGTCCCACTAAAGTCCGAAAATATTCGCGAAATACCGCACTCACTCGCAAGTCGTCTCGTATAGTCCGGAAAATGTCCCGAAATTCGAATCGCACCAGAACGCACAGGTTAAATTCCAAACAGTTTTTCAAGTTCAATATCCAGAAAATAAATCGCAATAATCGAATTTCAGTTTTCAGAAAAATCAGCAATAATTGGTAAGTTTCAACAGTACAGGTCAAAAGAAAATAAAAGCAGGTAGACAAGTTATCAATAGGGTAATAGGTGATTCACTATTAACTGATAGGTAAATCAAACCTATTAAATTTTACCAATTGTGACAATAAATTTTCAATGTTCGGAAATTCACTCACCTTCAATACGAAATTAAAACAGTTCAATTCAATAAATCAGAAATAATAAGAAATCGGAAATAATTTTCACTGATATAACGGCGCAACAACAGTTCAGTTTTCAATAACTCAATAAAGTAGTCGGCAAAAGGAATAATCACAAATTAATTAAATTATTTCCAATAGGTTTCAACAATAGGAAAATTTTCAGAATATAGTCCAATTCAATTCACAGTATAACAGTTCAATACAGAGTGGCAGGTAATAAAACACAGTTCAAGTTCATTTTTCACAGTTCTCGGTTCAAGAAATAGTTACTCACTGTTCTTAGATTTTACTCACTGTTTCGGGAATTCACTCACTGTCCGGTTAATGTTTCTCACCTCTGTTGTTTCCTACTAGATTTTGCACAGTCCCTGCTCGGGCGCCATTTTTGTAACGTGCGTTTCTCGGAGAAGCCTTAATCTCGAGCGCCAGCTATTCTTTTCAATAGGAAGAATAGCAAACCTACCAGGGTAGCTGCTAGCCAGAGACAGAGCTCGGTGTTGTCTAGGGTAGTAGCGACAACGAAGAAGTCAAAATCGAACTATGTAAACGTTTATTCACAACTTCGGAAACTAATCACATGTCAAAGGGAGATATGTGTGATATAAAATATGAGTGATTCTATCAGTGAAAATACATTCGGGAAATCTTATCCGGTCACGAGCACTTTATGAAATTTATACCGGGTGTAGTGAAAAATTAACGGTTCAATAAAAATGCGCCAACCAGAACTGACGAATGCTAAGGACTTGCTATACGGTATCGGTGTGTAGTTGTATTTCTCCGGGAATGAAACACAATAAGGGCGGATCTGTTCGAGACTTTTATTCGCTGCCCCAAGGGTTAACACGCCATGACTGACAGCGAAGAAAATGTCTATTTTTAGCGCAACTACGGGATTTCACTGACTACTTGCGGTATCTCTTATTCTCTGCCCCAAGGGTTAACACGCCATGACTGACAGAAAAGAAGAGATTTCGGATTTAACACTTATGACGCGGACAGGGGGGTTGACGGAACTTTCCCTTCAGTACCCCAAGGGTTAACACGCCATGACTGATAGCGAAGGGAAAAGTCAGACTCGCGAAACAGGGTAAAGAACGATAAAATACAACAGGAAACGATACAGTACAGCAGTGTCAAAGTTAAAGCAGTAACGGCGTAGGTCTAACAAAGAAACTGGACGGTACAGACGGGGACCTACCTCCTTTGTTTCAAGCACTCGAAACTCAAAGGATTTAAAAAGAAAAACCAAAAAAATTAATTCTAAGCACTGATGCAAATAACACAAAATGATTATTCTCAACGGCGAAAGTACTACGGAAAATCAACTGAATTTATACTAGAAGTTAGAAACCACGTTAGAAAGCGAAATAATACTCAAGCGAAAGGCAAGCACTGAAGTAAAATTCAAAAGTGAGCCGACGAACTGAAGTAACGGTCGAAAAGTCGAAAAGTGACCGTCGCGGGGGGAAAATTTGCTTTTATAGGCATATCCCCTCCCACGGTAAAATCTGAAAATTCCAGAATGCGACAAGACTGAAAAACGTCGTCAGCTCCGGTTTATCGCATATCAACAGATGAAAAACGTCGAAATCTTCAGCGGCATGTAAGAAAAACAACGTGAAATACAGATAAGCGGTTTTTTTACATTTACTCTGCCTGTCGGAATAAACGTACGGAATATTCGAGAATTAAAATATTTTCAAAGACGGAAATTTAAAACGAAAAAATTCACTAAGATGAACTCCAATTTTCCTCAGAAAACTGGGGTTCATTACAATGTAAACCACAACACAATATTTGCAGCACGAAGCACATTCACAACTGAATACTTTGTACATCTACTCCGCTGTTATATAGCCCCTCTACCATCCCTCCCTAGCACCCCACCACCCAATTGCCCGTTCCGTCGTCTGATTCGATATTAGATTGCTGTGACTTAAAATTTCTATGGAATAAATGTATTACATTCGTTCAATTTAAATGTCACACGTCGGACTGTTTGTTGATTCATCCTTAACTTCCTATGACCAATTTTAAAGTGTTACTTTTATTAGTTGTATGATGAGCCTTGAGAAAGGAACAAAATAGTTCCGAAACGTTGGCGAATTCATAAGAGATTGTTTTTCAACCTGTCCAAATTCTTGAGCCTAACACTAAAAATACCTAAAATTATAGAGTGTTTTATATAATTATGAGTTTATGAAACATATGAGAATTTAAATGATAATTGTCCAGAGTATTTTTCTTACAGAAAGAATATACTATATTACTGTTTATTTTTTCAAACGTTTCTGATATTATGAAATGATAAAATATCAACAATTGAAAAGTATGAGTTATCGATACAGATAATGACTATCTGGATAAGCAAGTATTGAAGCGCATTAGTATTTCAATTCTTAAGTTTGTTTCAAATCTCGCTGCTCCAAACAATATTTCAAAATTAATAATTTCTAGAGAATTCTTTTTCATCATTTACATTCACGTTGTAGATGGTATACACGTTTTTCCTGAGGAAATAAAACTATAGAAAGAATGTCCCTGAATATATTTAACGACTCTGATGTATATGCAGAAATCCATGTAGGTTCCTATATATAAGTACAGAATCGTTATTTTTTGTTTTCACCCTAATTATACGGAGCACTACTATCTACTTCATGAATTTCATTTTCAAGGTCTTAACCGGGAAACCGAAAAGTTTTGAGTATATAATAATAATAATAATAATAATAATAATGTCTGGCCTGCCTGGCAGCTATCTGGTAGATGGCCTGCCAGGTAGCCATCGTAACGACGTAGACGGTGCAGCCAGCCACGCCTGCTGTCCGCAGGCCATTCCCATTCCTTCTTCCTCTCTCTTTCACATCCTTCATAGGGGTGCTCTTTCTGCTCTCATTTCTCTACCCCTCACCCAAACCGAGAAAGGGGAGCACAAACCCATGAAAATGGTGATTACGAGAAGCCTCGGAAACAAGTCGCTGCCTGGGGATCGTCAGGGCATGTCTGGAGCCGGCGCTGGACATGACAGCATGCGGGACGTCGGTGGCAGGATGTTGAGGAAGCGGGCTCCTGCTGCAAAACAAGCTACAGCTCCAAAGCAACAACAGCAACCAACGAGTCCAATTCAATTGCCGACTCGAACCGCTGAAGGTGCTGCGCAGGATATTCAGCCAGTGCTCACCCAAGCGGGGTTAGTGAGAAAGCGCATGAAGTGGACAACGTCCATGAATGAAACTATTGTGCGCAAAATGTCAATGTCACTGAACAACGAGTGGCAGACCAGTACCGCGTAATTCTGAGAAATGAACTAGTACCAACGGCCCGAATCGACGCAATTAAACGAGAACTTCAGCGTCCGCTAGCAATGGAGAATAACACCAACACCTCTGATGAAGTTCACATACCTGGGCAACAACACCCAGAAGACATTGATACTGAAAGTCCTTCTTGCAAAGCAAATGAGCCTGAACACCAGGACGATAGGGAAGAGCTCCACCGACAAGTTGACTCTGACATGAGGAGATACTTTGCCGAACTGGAAGGAACAGATCCTCTTCATCGAGTAGCACCTCCACGACTCAATACATCCAAAAAACTGTCACTTATAATCGACATCTTGAATAAGGACGTTTTACCTGAATACCTAGAGAACGGAAGTTCATTGGAATATCTGCATCTAGTTTTTCACTGTGCAGCGCTGACGACAGCGAAAACCATGGGGGCAAAAATTCGCCGAACGAACAACGATGGTCCAAAATTACACAAATTACAAGCGCCAGCCTGGCAGAAACGTCTTCAACACAAAACAGAAAGGCTAAGAAGAGACATTGGACGACTGACGGAGTACTTGAACGGGAATCGAGGAAGAAAGGTTGTGAAAGCTGCCAAAGAGATCATGGATAGGAACAGGACACACACAGAACGAGAGACGGAGAATGCTACAGCTCACCATTGCCTCGACACTCTGAAGCAAAAATTAAGTCTGTATGCAGAACGCTTGAGGAGATATAAAAGCAATTATAGCCGGAAAAGAGACAATAATTCATTCGAAAAGTCGGAAGAATCTTTCTACCGGTCACTCACATCGTCGGATGGAGAAAATGGAAAGTTACCACCAAAGGAAGCCATTGAACAATTCTGGACCGAACAATTATCAACAAAACCTCAATTCAATGGAGATACCGGATGGATTGAAGATGAAAAATCTGAAGCTATAAAATATGAGCCGATGCAGCATGACATGATCACGATTGAAGAAGTAAAATCAGCTATCAGAGGACTGCACAACTGGAAAGCACCTGGGCCTGATGGATTACAGAACTTCTGGATCAAGAAACTTTGGATCATGCATGACAAATCGACCTCCGCAATAAATGATGTCATTGAAAATCCTGAAAGAATGCCAGTATTCCTTACACATGGCACAACATACCTGTTACCTAAAGACCAAAGGAATACAGAAGACCCATCCAAGTACCGACCGATCACATGTCTTCCAACGATGTACAAATTAATCACATCGTGCATATCAAACCGAATTCACAACCATTGCGAAAGAAATAACATCATCGCCATGCAACAGGAAGGATGCACCAAAGACAGCCGAGGGTGCAAAGAACAACTAATAATAGATTCAGTTATCTGCAATCAAGCGTTCTCCAAGCGAAGGAATCTTTACGCTGCCTACATAGACTACAAAAAAGCATTCGATTCTATACCTCACGAATGGCTCTTGACGATCTTGAAGATTTACAAGGTGGATCCCAATATTGTTAAGTTCCTGAAAAACGCCATGTCAACCTGGCGTACTAGTCTCCAAATGAAAGCAGCAGATTGCTCCATTACAACAGGACCTATTCCAATAAGACGCGGAATTTTCCAAGGAGACTCGCTGAGCCCTCTGTGGTTCTGCATGGCCCTGAATCCCTTGTCTCATAGATTGAATTCTACGGACTACGGATTTTCCATCAAGAGCGGCAGTAGAACTATGATGAAACTGAATCATCTCCTTTACATGGACGATTTGAAACTCTTCGCATCTACCAAAAAACAAATGCAACTGATGCTGAAAATGGTGGGAGGATTCTCGGAAGACATCAAAATGAAGTTTGGACTAGAAAAATGTCGACTGCAAAACTTAACGAGAGGGAAAATAGAAGATGGTACGTTCAAACTCAAGGAAGGTGCAGAAATTGAAGCATTAAAGGAAGGAGACACATACAAGTATCTAGGCATAAAACAGGCAAGAAAAATCAATCAGACTCAGATGAAGAAAGAATTAACGGAGGAGTTTACCCGAAGATTGAGGAGGATAATGAGAACTGGTCTTAACAGCAAGAATCTGATAAAAGCGATTAACACCTACGCTTGCTCGGCGCTGAGCTATTCATTTGGTATTATCTCTTGGACGACCACCGATTTAGCAGCTTTACAGAGAAAAATAAGGACGATGCTGACTAAACACAATAAACATCACCCCAAAAGCTCAATAGAACGGACAGAGCTGCCACGACATCTTTGGGGTAGAGGAATTGTTGATTTGTCCAACCGTATGTCCCAGGAAATTGAAGGACTTCGAAACTATTTCTTGAGCAAGGCAGCTTCGTCAGAACTCCATCGAGTAGTTTGTGTTGCTGATACATCTACACCGTTAAAGCTACACCAGGATCACTTGGAAACCGTCGAACACTCTGCAGAAAGTAAAATGCAGAAACTGATTGGCAAACCTTTGCATGGGAGGCACCAGAATGAGGTCAACCATGATTACGTCGACATATCTGCGTCGAACTACTGGCTGACTTCCGGAAGGTTGTTTCCTGAGACAGAGGGCTTCATGCTCGCCATCCAGGATCAGGTGATTCCAACAAGAAATTACATGAGATACATCGCCAAGGATGCCTCAGTGGCGGACGATAGCTGTCGTTATGGCTGTGCGACACATGAAACTATCCAGTACATCACCGGGGGATGTCAGAAGTTCGCGGGCACGGAGTACAAAAATAGACATGATGCTGTTGCCAAGATTCTTCACCAAGAATTGGCACTAAAACACCAACTTCTAACTTCGAAAAGGATTCCTTATTACAATTACCATCCAGATGCTGTGCTGGAAAACGAACATCACAAGCTCTACTGGGATCGCACTGTTCTCACAGACCGGAAAATAACCACAATAGACCAGACCTCATATTGCTCAATAAGGATGAGGACACAGCACTATTCATCGACGTGGCAATTCCAAATAATAACAATCTTCTAGATAGACACACTGAAAAAATTTCAAAATACAGAGATCTCGAGGAACAAACCAGAAGACAGTGGAAGCTGAAAGATATAAAGACCAACCCTATTGTCATTTCATCTACAGGCGTGATACCGAAGAAACTACTGGAGAACTTGAGAAAACTTCAGTTGGACGAAAATATTTATAAAGTCATGCAGAAGGCGGTACTGCTCGGAACGGCGAGAACTGTACGCAAGTACATGAGGAATGCAGAGGAACACCGTCTGCTCCGACAGGAAGTGCGGATGGAGCAGGAATCCAACCTACAGCAGGAAGCCGAGGAGCGACCCGAACCCCACCACCACCACGAGCCCGAAAACCTGGAAAGGGCTCCAACAGAGCTTAATCCTTTTGATATCTCAGATATCTGGGATAAGTGAATTTTCCTCTGGAGAGGAGTGTGAAAGCCGCAAGGCTAAAGTCATAACATAATAGAATAACACCAACATCTCTGATGAAATTCACATGCCTGGGCAACAACAGGCAGAAGTAACTGATACTGAAAGTCCATCTTGCAACGCAAGTGAGCCTGAACACCAGGACGATAGGGAAGAGCTCCGCCAACAAGTTGACTCTGACATGAGGAGATACTTTGCCGAACTGGAAGGAACAGATCCTCTTCATCGAGTAGCACCTCCACGGCTCAATACATCCAAGAAACTGTCACTTATAATCGACATCTTGAATAAGGACGTTTTACCTGAATACCTACAGAACGGAAGTTCATTGGAATATCTGCATCTAGTTTTTCACTGTGCAGCGCTAACGACAGCGAAAACCATAGGGGCAAAAATTCGCCGAACGAGCAATGATGGTCCAATATTACACAAATTACACGCGCCAGCATGGCAGAAACGTCTTCAACACAAAACAGAAAGGCTAAGAAGAGACATTGGACGACTGACGGAGTACTTGAACGGGAATCGAGGAAGAAAGGTTGTGAAAGCTGCCAAAGAGATCATGGATAGAAACAGGACACACACAGAACGAGAGACGGAGAATGCTACAGCTCACCATTGCCTCGACACTCTGAAGCAAAAATTAAGTCTGTATGCAGAACGCCTGAGGAGATATAAAAGCAATTATAGCCGGAAAAGAGACAATAATTCATTCGAAAAGTCGGAAGAATCTTTCTACCGGTCACTCACATCGTCGGATGGAGAGAATGGAAAGTTACCACCAAAGGAAGCCATTGAACAATTCTGGACCGAACAATTATCAACGAAACCTCACTTCAATGGAGATACCGGATGGATTGAAGATGAAAAATCTGAAGCTATAAAATATGAGCCGATGCAGCATGACATGATCACAATTGAAGAAGTAAAATCAGCTATCAGAGGACTGCACAACTGGAAAGCACCTGGGCCTGATGGATTACAGAACTTCTGGATCAAGAAACTTAGGATCATGCATGACAAATTGACCTCCGCAATAAATGATGTCATTGAAAATCCTGAAAGAATGCCAGTATTCCTTACACATGGCACAACATTCTTGTTACATAAAGACCAAAGGAATACAGAAGACCCATCCAAGTACCGACCAATCACATGTCTTCCAACGATGTACAAATTAATCACATCGTGCATTTCAAACCGAATTCACAACCATTGCGAAAGGAATAACATCATCGCCATGCAACAGAAAGGATGCACCAAAGACAGCCGAGGATGCAAAGAACAACTAATAATAGATTCAGTTATCTGCAATCAAGCGTTCTCCAAGCGAAGGAATCTTTACGCTGCGTACATAGAGTACAAAAAAGCATTCGATTCTATACCTCACGAATGGCTCTTGACGATCTTGAAGATTTACAAGGTGGATCCCAATATTGTTAAGTTCCTGAAAAACGCCATGTCAACCTGGCGTACTAGTCTCCAAATGAAAGCAGCAGATTGCTCCATTACAACAGGACCTATTCCAATAAGACGCGGAATTTTCCAAGGAGACTCGCTGAGCGCTCTGTGGTTCTGCATGGCCCTGAATCCCTTGTCTCATAGATTGAATTCTACGGACTACGGATTTTCCATCAAGAGCGGGAGTAGAACTATGATGAAACTGAATCATCTCCTTTACATGGACGATTTGAAACTCTTCGCATCTACCAAAAAACAAATGCAACTGATGCTAAAAATGGTTGAAGGATTCTCGGAAGACATCAAAATGAAGTTTGGACTAGAAAAATGTCGACTGCTCACTTATTTGATATCCTCCTACTTAATTTTTACTGATAATTAGTATATCTGGTCATATTTTGAAGTTTTAATTTTTTTTATACCGTACTTGGAACAGGACCTAACGTTGTCTTTTGAGTACACCTAACAATTTTTAATTTTTTTTCAAACCTAATGTTTCATTTAGAATACACTCTATATCATAAATGATTCATTATAGCAGACTTGCACTCTGAATTCATACACAACCTATTGCTTGATAGCAGGTCAAGAAGCGTTCAGTGGATTTTTTTTGCATAGTACTTGAAACAGTACTAACTGTCAACTTTTATGATCCCCTATCAATTTTTATTTGTTTTCGAAATTTATGTTTCATTAAGAATATGCCGTAAATTCAAATATCAGACTTGCACTCCAATATTATGAATTTTCTATTTCTTGATCGCAGGTCAAGGAGCGTTCAGTCTTTTACGCATAGTACTTAAAACAGTACTGTTGTCTTTTCTCTACATCTAACAATTTTCAATTTTTTTCGAAGTTAATATTTCATTTTGAATATAGAGCGCGGGCTGGAGTTAAAAATCCTACAAAAGTTTTCATTTTATAGGTTTCTCCTTCTTCCTAAAAATCTCAATGTAGTCATTTACATTGAAAAGTTTGATATTAGGATCTTCTTTTCTTCTAATAGATGTCATATTCAGAATCTCCTTCAGAATGAAAGACCTCGTCAAGCGTTTTCTCAGATTTCCGTTCGACACATACTGCTTTTTTTCTCCAACATCGGAATTTATTTTCTTCACGACTTTTTGGCTATGTTCATCTTGATTACCTTCTCTTCTTGCAGAGTGAGTGTCGGATTTTTTCTGCGGAACTTTTCCTCTTTTTCGTTCTCCTACATGTGACTTCAGAAAATTCCTGATTTGTACTGTTCTCCTCAAGTCAATTTGTTTAGACTTCAATTTTTCCAATCTCATTCTCAAGATCTTCTTTCTGTCCATCTCGTCTTCCACAATGAAAAAAATATTTAAGTATGAAACGATAAAATTCGATAGTATCAAAGTTAAAAAATGTAAACCACAACACAATATTTGCAGCACGAAGCACATTCACAACTGAATACTTTGTACATCTACTCCGCTGTTATATAGCCCCTCTACCATCCCTCCTTAGCACCCCACCACCCAATTGCCCGTTCCGTCGTCTGATTCGATATTAGATTGCTGTGACTTAAAATTTCTATGGAATCAACGTATTACATTCGTTCGATTTAACTGTCACACGTCGGACTGTTTGTTGATTTATCCTTAACTTCCTATGACCAATTTTAAAGTGTTACTTTTATTAGTTGTATGATGAGCCTTGAGAAAGGAACAAAATAGTTCCGAAACGTTGGCGAATTCATAAGAGATTGTTTTTCAACCTGTCCAAATTCCTGCGATATTTTACTTATTGTGTTCAATTCATTATTTATGATACCTAAAAAGAACATATAAAATATTTTGTTATTTTGTGATACTTGAGCCTAACACTAAAAATACCTAAAATTATAGAGTGTTTTATAAAATTATGAGTTTATGAAACATATGCGAATTTAAATGATAATTGTCCAGAGTATTTTTCTTGCAGATAGAATATACTATATTACTGTTTATTTTTTCAAACGTTTCTGATATTATGAAATGATAAAATATCAACAATTGAAAAGTATAAGTTTTCGATACAGATAATAACTATCTGGATAAGCAAGTATTAAAGCGCATTAGTATTTCAATTCTTAAGTTTGTTTCAAATCTCGCTGCTCCAAACAATATTTCAAAATTAATAATTTCTAGAGAATTCTTTTTCATCATTTACATTCACGTTGTAGATGGTATACACGTTTTTCCTGAGGAAATAAAAACTATAGAAAGAATGTCCCTGAATAGATTTAACGACTCTGATGTATATGCAGAAATCCATGTAGGTTAGAATCGTTATTTTTTATTTTCACATTAATTATACGGAGCACTGCTATCTACTTCATGAATTTCCTTTTCAATGTCTTAACCGGGAAACCGAAAAATTTTGAGTATATAATAATGAATAAATAAATAAATAAATAAATAAATATATAATTAAAATGAAATATTCTCATATTATAAGAGTTAAAAACTTGGTTTCTGGAAAAACGGCATGGATTCCCCATCGAGTAACATGTGACTCTGGTGACATGACATTGAATTTTCCAAGATTTCCAGCTTTCAGTATGCTTTAACGATGGAATGGTGCAACATTCAGGAATTGTTGTCGAAGTCATAATGTATTTTTAACAGCATATCCACCAAAAAATTCTTTCGTTTCGTACTTTCATCGAAAAAAATTTGTTTAAATGAAAACCTCTATTTTAGTCGAATTATGATCCATCCTATCCTTACTATGCCCAAAATGGACAAGGTATTCCTGGATACGGAATATTCTGCTATCGTTTTTCAAAATGGGGAATTATACGGAAATAACTTGATATTAGTCCGAAAGTCACACTAAAACATTTGTAAGGCCTCACTATCTCCAAAATTTAAGACGAAAATCGGAAATTATATCCACGCCCAGTACGAAAAGAAGATATTAAAAAAAAAAAATAACCATTGCAAGTGACATTCAGTAAAGTGAAAATAAAATATCGCCAAAATAATGTCGAAATTAGACATAGTCATACTTATGCAAGTTTTTAGCCGTCCAACTTCATTTGCTGTTCAGATTATATATTTTATGATTTCTATGCTGATCCGGCTATCGAAAATATTCAAAATGATTTTTAAAAGGCCGTTTTATAGAAAAAAGTTTTATTTTGAGATGCTGGGGTTCGAACATAAATCGATAATTAATTGCAATATTTCCGAAAAATGCATCAACAATCAAATATCTTATTTCAAAATACTTCAAAGTTCCTGCTATACAATTCCTTGTTTTCGCAGGTAGTAATTATGACCAAACCGGTCCGTTGCGGGCGGAAATGTTGAGGGATGGTTTATTGTATTGGTTATACTGTACCTATGTTATTCTGTACCTGTCACCTAGTCAAAGTAACAAATATTTTACTGTATACTTCAATACGTCAATGGTTTTGAATAGGGTTTTTTTTTGCTTATCAAGAAATAGTAGTCCCGTAGATCAGTTATGGCACTTTTTTGGTTTCCATGATATTGTTCTGGTTTTTTTTACAGATAAATCCCCTTTGTATTTGTCAAGAGAAATGAGATTTCGATAATTAAGTATGAACGTTGATTTCTATTCTATCTGTCTATTATATTCGTCAATGTAAACTGTTCTTTGTTTCAGGCTCAGGTAATTTCTTTTGAAATTAATTCATTTCAATGAAACATCCTCTACACATCCATATAGCTCATGGAAAACTTCGAAAAACCGAATAAAAAAGTTACTTCCTTCCGTCATGAATTTCTTAAAATGGATTGCTGAAATTTATTAGAGAAAATAACGAAAAATTTTGGTTGCAGTAGCCTTTTTCTTGAGGTTGAAACTGGAATAATAATATTCGCGAGAGAACTGAAGCTGGCATATAGAATAATGAGAAAACAATATAAAAAATTACGGTGCGTAGCGTAGCGTTAGATCTATGACGCCATTATAACTAGTGAAACTGAAAAGAGCAAATTTTTCCAATTATCTGTAGGATATAAATAGTAGATGAATCCCTAGAACAATGTTCTTGAATGACAAAAAAAAGCAGGATTGGAAATTATCCTGGTTATAGTGAACCAATGTCTCAATAAATGAGAGGATGAAATAACTCAAAACAAACGAAATTAATTCAGGAACATAATACACATTGATATAAAAGTGGACAAACAAATCAACAGTTGTTGGTTTTCATATAGTAATAGTAATAGTAATAGTAATAGTATTTATTGATTCCAGATAATTACAAAGTTTGTAAAAATGGAACATGTCAAAGCCAAATATACAATATCATTGGTTTTTACAAAATTCTTTGAACTCACAAATATCATATGGTTCACAATTCAAGATTAAAGTGTACAAAGATTTTCTGAATTTGGAAGGGCATGAAAGTTTTCTAATTTGAGAGGGCAATATATTGAATAAAGATATTGACATACATTCAACGCTTTTACCTCTTAATGAGGTCTTGTGGGATGGAACTGAATATGGAAACATTCTTCTGGTAGCATTCTGGTTTCAGAAACTCAGTAACTCAAAATAGCGGCTATGATTGCGGAAGAAAATCAGTAATCTATATATGTAAAGTCCATATATGGTAAGAATATTATTACTTTTGAATAAACCCCTACAAGATTCTCTAAAGCCCAGATTGAGCATAGTTCTTAAAGCTCTCTTTTGAACTATGAATAAATTACCTACATGGGAAGAGTTACCCCAAAAAATAATCCCATAGGACATAATTGACTGGAAATTAGAGTAATATATAATCTTCATTAGGTCAAAATCAATCTGATCCCTTAACATAAAGAGCATATAACAAATGGAGTTGAGCCTACATCTAAGTTGTTCAGTATGAGGTCCCCACTTCAAGTGTCTATCTAAAACAAGTCCCAAAAATACAACACTATGTTTGACCACAACATTGCTATTAGCAATATTCACTGATGAAGGATAGTTCAGTTTGGATTTTTCAGTGTAGAAGAAAATACACTGTGTCTTGTCAATATTTAAGATAAGATTGTGATCTTGAAACCAATCACCCACAGACTTCAAAACATTGTTCGAGTCCACAACAGCTGACACTATATCCGAAGATTTTAGCAAATAGTTGGTGTCATCAGCAAACATCCTCATAGAATACTTAGCTGAGACTTTTGCCTTAGGTAACTTGTTGATGTAGATGATAAAAAGAATAGGTCCCGGAATACTTCCCTGAGGAACGCCCATCTTATTCTCTCTTATGTCTGACTTGACTAATTCACCATCAACCTCCATAACAACTATCTGTTTGCGAGATGTAAGGTAGCTATCTATTAACTTTAATTGATTGTCTCTTATTCCACAGTCATCAAGGATCTCCAGCAGTCTTTCATGCTCCACACAATCGAAGGCCTTTGTTAAATCTAAGAATAGTCCCATAGGCACCTCACCACTCTCAAGGGAAACTAAGACTTCATTAATAAGCTCATAAGTAGCAGTTTCAATGCTTCTGTTTCTCACAAATCCATGCTGACAAGCTGAAATCACATCAAATTTATAGAAAAAATTCAGTAATCTGTTGGTCAATATTTTTTCGAAGACCTTGGAAAAAGCAGACAGAATGCTGATAGGCCTATAGCTATTGGGATCATCAACAGGACCCCTTTTATACAAGGGTTTCACAATAGCAATCTTGAGTTGGTCAGGAAAAATTCCCTCTTTGAATGAGCAGTTAACTATAAAACAAAGGGGTGCAATAATGAATTCAATCGATAATTTGAGTATCTTGATTGGTATCTCGTCATAGACACATGAAAGTTAATTTTTTAGAGCTTTAACTGTTTTCCGAACTTCATCATGTGTAACATCAAACATATAGAAGGATTTATCAAGTCTGTCCCGCTCTGTGCTAGAACCTCTCTCCAGACATTCAGTCAGCGCAGTAGGAAAATCAACGAAGAAATTATTGAACTCATTCGGACACAAGGAAGAATCGTCCAGATCACAAGAAGAAGCCGGAGAAGTCTTACTTTTTGTAAGAGAATTTATCACCTTCCAGGAGGCTTTTGACTTGTTTTCAGAGTTTCTTATGAAGTAACTGAAGTGGTCCCTCCTCGCCCTCGACAGGAGACTATCATAATGTTTCTTCACTGACTTATACGTGTCTTTCAATTCAGATCTAGAGAAAGAAAGTATGTATAATAAGTCGAGATGTTTTTTCATGTTTATTAGTTCAGGTGTTAGCTTGAAGTTATTCCTGGATGTTGAAGGATGAATGGTTACCTTAGGAAAACATCTATCAAATGTCTGAAAAAATCGGCTATGGAATATATTCCAAAGATGGTTAGGGTCAGATGAATTTACAAAGATGTCATCCCAACTCAACAGAGACAGCTCTTGGAGGAAGATATCGGTGGACTCATCATTTATTATTCTCCTCTTGACCGACTTTATTCTGCGATCAGTAGTGAAATTGAGGTTGGAAGTGAATTTCAGGGCGGAATGGTCACATATATGATGTTCGATCACCTTAGCTTGCCCCACCAGGGGGGTTATAACATTATCCAGACAGGTTCCCGATGAGGGTCGTGTGGGCTGACGAATCAAGGGTTCCAAGTTGAAACTCTCCAGGAGTGATATAAACCCAACACTGTCATGAGATCCTGACAGGATGTCCAGGTTGAAATCTCCCACCAAAATGAAAGGAGCTCTCTCAAGTGTACATTTCTCTAGAAGAGTCTTAAGTTTCTCTAAGAACAGATCCACATCTGCCAAAGGTTGGGAATTAGGCCTATAAACACATATAATCAGTATTTTATGATTATTTGAATGAATTTGAGCTGAAGAACACTCAATGACATTTGGTATACTAATAAGATTGTAGTCCGACCTTTCAGTGAATTTCAGTTCTTCTCTGATGTAGATTGCACATCCACCATGTCTCCCTCTTGAACGGCAGAAACTTGAAACTAACTTGTATCCGATTATCTTGTAGACAGGAAGTTCATCCTTGGACTTCCAGTGTTCTGTAATAGCTATTACGTCTGAGTTTTCCTCTTGAGCCATTAGCTGTAGGCCGTTCATAGCTGTACCCAAAGACTGAACATTCTGGTGAACAAGGCTAAAGTCCCTGGTGGGTTTGGACTTACCAAATTTGATAGATGAATTTAGCTGTTCTGGTTCATTCTGCTCTTCCGTAAAAAATTTCGGTCGAAAGAGAAATCCCTAAGAACGACACCTTCAGGCCAGAAAGAAAAATCTTATTATAAGCTGTGTCGCCTGGTAAGCCAATGCTTAAAGCGGAGTTTTGCCCAATAGTGTTGAGTTTTTTCACAATTATAAGTTCGTTATCATCCATATCTCCCAAGAAAGACCGTATATCTTGCTCCGAGACCTGTTTTCCTGCGATTTGCCCAACATAAATCCACCGTCTACGGATGGCACCCTTGATTGTATTATCTTCACAGTTAGTTTTAGTTCCATAACATATTTTCTTGCTATTTCTTGATTCTCGTTTTCCTTTCTTTCTTTCAACTGTAGACCATTCTAGATTGTTATCAGTGTCTTTCATAATGGAGTTCGATAATGAGAAATCGTTGGTCCTAATAGTTGGTTCAGACTCTTGGTTTTCAGGATTGTTTACAACTATTCGCGGATGCGGATGCTCGAATGACATTTGCGGTTGGAGAGCACGCGACTGCGCTTTACTGGAATTTGCCTTCACCATAGAACAGTATGTATTGTCCACAGACGTACTGGCTGAACCATTGGCGGGGTCTGCTGCCTTATCTTGAGCAAATGTGTTGACAACTTTTTTTGGGATGTTTTTACATGATTTTAATTGTTGTTAAAGACTGGAGATCTTATCCCTTAAAAGACTATTATTCTCGACTAAAATAGAATTCTTACTTTTCGTTTCTTCCAGAAGTGACTTCAAGTACTGAATTTCAATACGAAGTATCTTGTTTTCCGTCTTAAAAATAGTTTCGTCATGAGATTGACCTCCTTCAGATGCTACGTGGCGGCAAGTAGCATTCTTCCTCTTGGCTGCTTTTACTAAACATGAGGGATGAAATATTTCATCGCACTTGGAACATTTGGTGTAGGATTCACCCACTTTTCGATTGCAACAACTGCAAATTCTATCTGAATTTTCCGAAACACTCGGACTCGCTGAGCGGTCATATGGCACATCTTCACACGATGACATCTCGACGCGGAATGAGTTGATTTCGTTTATTTATCGCCCTTATTCGAAGGCTCACTTATTTGATATCCTCCTACTTAATTTTTGCTGATAATTAGTATATCTGGTCATATTTTGAAGTTTTAATTTTTTTTATACTATACTTGGAACGGGACCTAACGTTGTCTTTTGAGTACACCTTACAATTTTTAATTTTCTTTCAAACCTTATGTTTCATTTAGAATACACTCTATATCATAAATGATTCATTATATCAGACTTGCACTCTGAATTCATACATAACCTATTGCTTGATTGCAGGTCAAGAAGCGTTCAGTGGATTGTTTTTGCATAGTACTTGAAACAGTACTAACTGTTAACTTTTATGATCCCCTATCAATTTTTATTTGTTTTCAAAATCAATGTTTCATTAAGAATATGCTGTAAATTCAAATATCAGACTTGCACTCCAATATTATGAATTTTCTATTTCTTGATCGCAGGTCAAGGAGCGTTCAGTCTTTTACGCATAGTACTTGAAACAGTACTGTTGTCTTTTCTCTACATCTAACAATTTTCAATTTTTTTCGAAGTTAATATTTCATTTTGAATATAGAGCGCGGGCTGGAGTTACAAATCCTACAAAAGTTTTCATTTTATAGGTTTCTCCTTCTTCCTAAAAATCTCAATGTAGTCATTCACATTGAAAAGTTTGATATAAGGATCTTCTTTTCTTCTAATAGATGTCATATTCAGAATCTCCTTCAGAATGAAAGACCTCGTCAAGCGTTTTCTCAGATTTCCGTTCGACACATACTGCTTTTTTTCTCCAACATCGGAATTTATTTTCTTCACGACTTTTTGGCTATGTTCATCTTGATTACCTTCTCTTCTTGCAGCGTGAGTGTCGGATTTTTTCTGCGGAACTTTTCCTCTTTTTCGTTCTCCTACCTGTGACTTCAGAAAATTCCTGATTTGAACTGTTCTCCTCAAGTCAATTTGTTTAGACTTCAATTTTTCCAATCCCATTCTCAAGATCTTCTTTCTGTCCATCTCGTCTTCCACAATGAAAAAAATATTTAAGTATGAAACGATAAAATTCGATAGTATCAAAGTTAAAAAATGTAAACCACAACACAATATTTGCAGCACGAAGCACATTCACAACTGAATACTTTGTACATCTACTCCTCTGTTATATAGCCCCTCTACCATCCCTCCCTAGCACCCCACCACCCAATTGCCCGTTCCGTCATCTGATTCGATATTAGATTGCTGTGACTTAAAATTTCTATGGAATCAACGTATTACATTCGTTCAATTTAACTGACACACGTCGGACTGTTTGTTGATTTATCCTTATCTTCCTATGACCAATTTTAAAGTGTTACTTTTATTAGTTGTATGATGAGCCTTGAGAAAGGAACAAAATAGTTCCGAAACGTTGGCGAATTCATAAGAGATTGTTTTTCAACCTGTCCAAATTCCTGCGATATTTTACTCATTGTGTTCAATTCATTATTTATGATACCTAAAAAGAACATATAAAATATTTTGTTATTTTGTGATACTTGAGCCTAACACTAAAAATACCTGAAATTATAGAGTGTTTTATATAATTATGAGTTTATGAAACATATGCGAATTTAAATGATAATTGTTCAGAGTATTTTTCTTACAGAAAGAATATACTATATTACTGTTTATTTTTTCAAACGTTTCTGATATTATGAAATGATAAAATATCAACAATTGAAAAGTATAAGTTATCGATACAGAATAACTATCTGGTTAAGCAAGTATTGAAGCGCATTAGTATTTCAATTCTTAAGTTTGTTTCAAATCTCGCTGCTCCAAACAATATTTCAAAATTAATAACTTCTAGAGAATTCTTTTTCATCATTTACATTCACGTTGTAGATGGTATACACGTTTTTCCTGAGGAAATGAAAACTATAGAAAGAATGTCCCTGAATAGATTTAACGACTCTGAAGTATATGCAGAAATCCATGTAGGTTCCTATATATAAGTACAGAATCGTTATTTTTTATTTTCACCCTAATTATACGGAGCACTACTATCTACTTCATGAATTTCATTCTCAATGTCTTAACCGGGAAACCAAAAAATTTTTAGTATATAATAATGAATAAATAAATAAATAAATAAATGAATAAATAAATAAATAAATAAATAAATAAATAAATAATTAAAATGAAATATTCTCATATTATAAGAGCTAAAAACTTGGTTTCTCAAAAAAAACGGCATGGATTCCCCATCGAGTAACATGTGACTCTGGTGACATGACATTGAATTTTCCAAGATTTTGTAACGTACTTTTCACTTTGACGAATTTTCTTTTAAAGAATAAATGAAAATTATAATAGTTACACTGCGAACGGCAGCTGTTCGCCGGAGAACATTGATGGGTGTGAGGTTCTTTTCTTCAACAAATTTTGGGAGGACGCCAATTAGTTTTAGTTCCGTTTAAAACATTGAATTCATGGCAAACTTATAAAACCACAAATGACAAATAAGAAGATGTTAAAGGTGAATGATGAAGAAAATATTCATAATTAAAATCCAGGTACTTATTTATTTTCCTGATGTTCAGAACAGTATCGGCACTCACTGAGTTCTTACTTAAGGGTTGGTGGAGATGTCAACTTGGGGATGGTGATGGCTTCGGTTTTCACAGCAATTGTTGATTCCAATATTTGGCGAGACGGCAGTACGGCAGCGAAATCGAGAATTTTTTCTTGGATGAACAAAATTACACCCAGTGAAAGAACCCTGATGAACGATTCAAAAGAATTCAGTAAAAATACAACAAATGATCGTTAAACTCACCTTTTAAAAAGGGTTCTTAAAGCACGAAATCTAATTTTTAATCGATATGTGACTAATCAGTAAGATCACTAGTTTTTATTCGGAAACAAATCCCCTTTCGAGATTATGATCGTGGACGTTAGTCTTCATATAGCATCTGACTGAATTCTTCAAGAAATCCGTACGCTTCGCGATAAGTTTTTTATGAAATCTCCAAAACACATGCCATCTCCAAACAAACATCTCCCCAATATTAAATCACACATAGGAAACTATAATACCAGTTTATGGATTACAAATGATTTGCGTTTCCTTGTACAGATGGTAGAATATACTAAACACAATGCTGGAGGAATTAATTCATCAAATTCATTCTTTCAATACCTGATTATAATTTTGTAATGCTACACCACCCCTCTCCGAACCAAAAAAAAAAATTGTCTTTGAAATGCAATTTTTTTTTTGACTAATTATCGACAAGAATGATTCGTCTATGATGAATATTTTAGAAAAACGTACTTTAAAATATGTACTCAACCAACTAGACTACTTATAATCTAAACGATAATATTGACAACTAACCTAAATAATCCTAACGCCTTATTATCACTATCAGTCTAACTAGTTTGTTTGACTCTATTCCTACTCTAACTAACCTACGGTAACCTATTCTACCTAAATCTATTTTGACTATCCTAACTCAACCTATTCTAAGCTATTTTTGTCCTATTCTTACCTATTTTTGTCCTATTCTAACCTATTTCTGCCCTATTCTAACCTGTTTTTGTCCTATTCTAACCTATTTCTGTCCTATTCTAACCTGTTTTTGTCCTATTCTAACCTATTTCTATTCAAGCTAGCCTATATCTTATCCTATCATAACCTATTCGCTTAACCTACAGCTAAACCTACCTAAGATGTTGGGGGAGTTAATAGACAAATCCTGATCGCGATCAGTTGTCATCCTTTTACGATGAGGGAGGGTATTTTGCATAATAAACGAAAAACAAAATGCAAACGATAGTTCAAATTCAATAAATCCAAAAAAAAACACGAAACGGAAACATCGGAATTAGAACCGAAATAAGGTTTCACGTCTTTAATATGCCATTTACCATCATGCAACCCTTTTAAATCTTCCAAATAATAACACAAACTCGAAGCTTTCTTATGTACTCTACGCAACACATATCTGGATGCTAACTTCGACGAAAATTTCTTTGTAGCGTCCGATAAAACTTTGTTTCGACGCCAAACCTTCTCTCCTACATTGAAAGAATATTGTTTTCGACGCAAATTATAAGTCCGGGCGTTTCTATCATAAGCTTTATGAAGTCTTTTTTTGATATCATGGAAAATGCTAGCTAACGGTTCAATATTTTCAGCATAAATATCCCTATTTTCAGGTAGCAATTGAATACCGTCAGTAGACTTTATTTGTCCATAATAATCGCCACTGGTAGGAACGTTTCGTCCAAAATTCAAATAAGCCGGGGTATACCCTGTCACTTCATGTTTGGCGGTGTTTAAAGCAAATGCAATTTTTTGAATATCTTTGTCCCGGTCGCAATGATTTAAGCCTTCGATGTAACAGCGAATAGTTGTCCCTACTGTTTGATTCGTTCTTTCCACGAAATCGCATTGAGGTGAATAAACGGCGGTATACCAAATCTTCTGGACTTTATAAGATTCAGCCAATTTCTTCATAGTGCGGCCGGCAAATTGAGCACCGTTATCCGAAATAATGAATTGTGGAATTTCAAACTTCAGAAACACGTCGGATTCTAAAAATTTAACTATATTCTCAGCTGTCGCTTTTTGCATAGGATGCAGTACAACATATTTAGTGAACCAATCCGCTATAACCACAAGAATGTATTGCCCCGTTTAGATCTGGGAAATGGACCCATTAAATCCAAAGCAATGACTTGCCATGGAAAATTTACATTTTTCTCCTTTCTCATCAATCCTAGTCCGGGTTTGTTATAAACTTTTTGAGCTCCACAAATTTTACACTGACGAATGAACTTAAGGATATCGAACCTCATTTTAGGCCAATAATAAAGTTCACTGATTCTGGCGAACGTTTTATAAAAACCTAGGTGTCCGCAGGTTGGAGGATCGTGAAATGTTCTTATTATTTCACTGCGCTTGTTATTTGGTATGACGGTTTTCCACTCGGAAATATTTGACTGAACCGGAACATTAGATGGAACAAGTTTATAAAGAATGTCATCTTCAACCTTCCACTGTGGATATTTCTGAGGTTCATTTTTGATTTTAAGACGCATATTACGATACCAATTATCCAAGTTTTCTTCACTAATTGATATAAGACATACTTCACTGGACTCATGAATACGACTAATGGTGAAAGGACGATCGAAATCAGGGGAGGTTAGTATGGGCGAAGCTACCAAAGCTTCTTTTATCTTAAGAAATGCCTCCTCGGCTTGAGGGGTCCATTCGATAGCTTGACGTTTTCTTTTACCCTTTATCAAATCGTTAATTGGAGATATTAAGGTGGAAAAATCTCTAATGAAACTTCGGTACCAAGAACACATTCCGATGAATCTTTTGATTTGCGTAGTGGTATTCGGGCGAGGAAAATTTACCATACACGAAATTTTATCAGGATCAGTTTTCAGACCATGACCGTCAACAACATATCCTAAGTACTTTATAGAATTTCGAAAGAAATGACATTTATCCCTAGCACCCCACCACCCAATTGCCCGTTCCGTCGTCTGATTCGATATTAGATTGCTGTGACTTGATTCTATGGAATCAACGTATTACATTCGTTCAGTGACAGTTAAATAACTGTCACACGCCGGACTGTTTGTTGATTTATCCTTAACTTCCTATGACCAATTTTAAAGTGTTACTTTTATTAGTTGTATGATGAGCCTTGAGAAAAGAACAAAATAGTTCCGAAACGTTGGCGAATTCATAAGAGATTGTTTTTCAACCTGTCCAAATTCCTGCGATATTTTACTTATTGTGTTCAATCCATTATTTATGATACCTAAAAAGAACATATAAAATATTTTGTTATTTTGTGATACTTGAGCCTAACACTAAAAATACCTGAAATTATGGAGTGTTTTATATAATTATGAGATTATGAAACATATGCGAATTTAAATGATAATTGTCCAGAGTATTTTTCCTACAGAAAGAATATACTATATTACTGTTTATTTTTTCAAACGTTTCTGATATTATGAAATGATAAAATATTAAAATTGAAAAGTATAAGTTATCGATACAGATAATAACTGAAGAAAGATAGCAGGAATTTGGACACTTATTATTCAAAAATTTTATTCAAAATTTGCCGACGTTTCGGAGAAGCATTTCTCCTTTCTCAAGGCTGTGGGAAACAAGTAAACCTTAACGTTTAACATAGGAGACGAAAGCCATGACAAAGCACTCACCTTATTTTATTCTATTTAAAGAAGAAATTTTTGAATCGTCAAACATGAGAAAAATAAGTTGGACATTCGCCAGATATTGTCACAAAATTGTTGATCTAGAAAGATTTTTTGTTGAGTTCTGTTACATGGGTAAATTTGAAGACTATTATAAGAGTCGAGGTTAAAAAGGGGACTAACACAGAATACATTTTCTTTTTCTTTTTTTCTCTGGGTTAGTGGTATGTCACAGCTGTCAAAGCCATCTATGCTAAGATAAAACAAACAGAACATTGCACAAAGTTGTTAACAAACCGAGCAAAACTACATGTTAGCTATGAGGCTATGGTACACCGAGCTTAAGTCTTGCGTGTCCTCTCTAAAATTCACCGTGCACTGTCTTTGTATGTGTATCATTTCACTAATGAGTCTTCTATTATAGCCTGATTCTTTGTCCAATATGGAAACATTCGAGAAGTAAAAACTATGTGAATTCACTATTGCATGTGTGGCTAGTGCTGTTCTCTGTGTACTTTTATCCCTCTTGTTTACGTCATTTTGGTGTTGTCTGATTCTGTCCTGGAGCAACTGCTTGGTTTGGCCCACATAACATCTCTCGCAGTCACCACACGGAATCTTGTATATCACCTCTGATTGTTTTAGGATGGGGGTGTCGTCTTTGAGCTTGGTGAAGAATCTCTTCTTTACATTGATCTTATTGTAAAAGGCAGCTGTCACATTGTGCTCCCGAAACACCCTGTTTATCTGGTATGACAGCCCAGGATACATAACTAGTCTTGTGAACCTCCTAACACTGTTATCATTACTGGCTGAAGGCTCTTCCAATCCCGGTGTGACATACTCCCGTTGTTGTTTTCTTTTGTACTCGTTAATTATGGTCTTGATGTAATATTTTCGTGACCTTATCTAAATTTTGTGGTATGAACCTCTCATTGCTGAGTGATACAGCTCTGTTGACCAGATTGAACGCCACATTTCTCTTTTGGCTATAACTGTGGTTAGACAAGTAGTTAATACATCTGCCCGAATGTGTAGGCTTGGTATACCAGTTGGTGATAAGTTTATTGTTTTCCCTTACAATCAGTAGGTCCAAAAATGGAATGCTGCAATCTTTTTCCATTTCAAGGGTGTTTATTATTATAATTATTATTATGTTTTTTATTTTGCTCAAGAAATATTTTCGAAGTCCTTCAATTTCCTGGGACATACGGTTGGACAAATCAACAATTCCTCTACCCCCAAGATGTCGTGGCAGCTCGGTCCGTTCTATTGAGCTTTTGGGGTGATGTTTATTGTGTTTAGTCAGCATCGTCCTTATTCTTCTCTGTAAAGCTGCTAAATCGGTGGTCGTCCAAGAGATAATACCAAATGAATAGCTCAGCGCCGAGCAAGCGTAGGTGTTAATCGCTTTTATCAGATTCTTGCTGTTAAGACCAGTTCTCATTATCCTCCTCAATCTTCGGGTGAACTCCTCCGCTAATTCTTTCTTCATCTGGGTGTGATTGATTTTTCTTGCCTGTTTTATGCCTAGATACTTGTATGTGTCTCCTTCCTTTAATGCTTCAATTTCTGCACCTTCCTTGAGTTTGAACGAACCATCTTCTATTTTCCCTCTCGTTATGTTAAGCACTCGACATTTTTCAAGTCCAAACTTCATTTTGATGTCTTCCGAGAATCCTTCCACCATTTTCAGCATCAGTTGCATTTGTTTTTTGGTAGATGCGAAGAGTTTCAAGTCGTCCATGTAAAGGAGATGATTCAGTTTCATCATAGTTCTACTGCCGCTCTTGATGGAAAATCCGTAGTCCGTAGAATTCAATCTATGAGACAAGGGATTCAGGGCCATGCAGAACCACAGAGGACTCAGCGAGTCTCCTTGGAAAATTCCGCGTCTTATTGGAATAGGTCCTGTTGTAATGGAGCAATCTGCTGCTTTCATTTGAAGACTAGTACGCCAGGTTGACGTGGCGTTTTTCAGGAACTTAACAATATTGGGATCCACCTTGTAAATCTTCAAGATCGTCAAGAGCCATTCGTGAGGTATAGAATCGAATGCCTTTTTGTAGTCTATGTACGCAGCGTAAAGATTCCTTCGCTTGGAGAACGCTTGATTGCAGATAACTGAATCTATTATTAGTTGTTCTATGCATCCTCGGCTGTCTTTGGTGCATCCTTTCTGTTGCATGGCGATGATGTTATTCCTTTCGCAATGGTTGTGAATTCGGTTTGAAATGCACGATGTGATTAATTTGTACATCGTTGGAAGACATGTGATTGGTCGGTACTTGGATGGGTCTTCTGTATTCCTTTGGTCTTTAGGTAACAAGAATGTTGTGCCATGTGTAAGGAATACTGGCATTCTTTCAGGATTTTCAATGACATCATTTATTGCGGAGGTCAATTTGTCATGCATGATCCAAAGTTTCTTGATCCAGAAGTTCTGTAATCCATCAGGCCCAGGTGCTTTCCAGTTGTGCAGTCCTCTGATAGCTGATTTTACTTCTTCAATTGTGATCATGTCATGCTGCATCGGCTCATATTTTATAGCTTCAGATTTTTCATCTTCAATCCATCCGGTATCTCCATTGAAGTGAGGTTTCGTTGATAATTGTTCGGTCCAGAATTGTTCAATGGCTTCCTTTGGTGGTAACTTTCCATTCTCTCCATCCGACGATGTGAGTGACCGGTAGAAAGATTCTTCCGACTTTTCGAATGAATTATTGTCTCTTTTCCGGCTATAATTGCTTTTATATCTCCTCAGGCGTTCTGCATACAGACTTAATTTTTGCTTCAGAGTGTCGAGGCAATGGTGAGCTGTAGCATTCTCCGTCTCTCGTTCTGTGTGTGTCCTGTTTCTATCCATGATCTCTTTGGCAGCTTTCACAACCTTTCTTCCTCGATTCCCGTTAAAGTACTCCGTCAGTCGTCCAATGTCTCTTCTTAGCCTTTCTGTTTTGTGTTGAAGACGTTTCTGCCATGCTGGCGCGTGTAATTTGTGTAATTTTGGACCATCATTGCTCGTTCGGCGAATTTTTGCCCCTATGGTTTTCGCTGTCGTTAGCGCTGCACAGTGAAAAACTAGATCCAGATATTCCAATGAACTTCCGTTCTGTAGGTATTCAGGTAAAACGTCCTTATTCAAGATGTCGATTATAAGTGACAGTTTCTTGGATGTATTGAGCCGTGGAGGTGCTACTCGATGAAGAGGATCTGTTCCTTCCAGTTCGGCAAAGTATCTCCTCATGTCAGAGTCAACTTGTCGGAGGAGCTCTTCCCTATCGTCCTGGTGTTCAGGCTCACTTGCGTTGCAAGATGGACTTTCAGTATCAGTTACTTCTGCCTGTTGTTGCCCAGGCATGTGAATTTCATCAGAGATGTTGGTGTTATTCTATTATGTTATGACTTTAGCCTTGCGGCTTTCACACTCTTCTCCAGAGGAAAATTCACTTATCCCAGATATCTGAGATATCAAAAGGATTAAGCTCTGTTGGAGCCCTTTCCAGGTTTTCGGGCTCGTGGTGGTGGTGGGGTTCGGGTCGCTCCTCGGCTTCCTGCTGTAGGTTGGATTCCTGCTCCACCCGCACTTCCTGTCGGAGCAGACGGTGTTCCTCTGCATTCCCCATGTACTTGCGTACAGTTCTCGCCGTTCCGAGCAGTACCGCCTTCTGCATGACTTTATAAATATTTTCGTCCAACTGAAGTTTTCTCAAGTTCTCCAGTAGTTTCTTCGGTATCAGGCCTGTAGATGAAATGACAATAGGGATGGTCTTTATATCTTTCCGCTTCCACTGTCTTCTGGTTTGTTCCTCGAGATCTCTATATTTTGAAATTTTTTCAGTGTGTCTATCTAGAAGATTGTTATTATTTGGAATTGCCACGTCGATGAATAGTGCTGTGTCCTCATCCTTATTGAGCAATATGAGGTCTGGTCTATTGTGGGTTATTTTCCGGTCTGTGAGAACAGTGCGATCCCAGTAGGGCTTGTGATGTTCGTTTTCCAGCACAGCATCTGGATGGTAATTGTAATAAGGAATCCTTTTCGAAGTTAGAAGTTGGTGTTTTAGTGCCAATTCTTGGTGAAGAATCCTGGCAACAGCATCATGTCTATTTTTGTACTCCGTGCGCGCGAACTTCTGACATCCCCCGGTGATGTGCTGGATAGTTTCATGTGTCGCACAGCCATAACGACAGCTATCGTCCGCCACTGAGGCATCCTTGGCGATGTATCTCATGTAATTTCTTGTTGGAATCACCTGATCCTGGATGGCGAGCATGAAGCCCTCTGTCTCAGGAAACAACCTTCCGGAAGTCAGCCAGTAGTTCGACGCAGATATGTCGACGTAATCATGGTTGACCTCATTCTGGTGCCTCCCATGCAAAGGTTTGCCAATCAGTTTCTGCATTTTACTTTCTGCAGAGTGTTCGACGGTTTCCAAGTGATCCTGGTGTAGCTTTAACGGTGTAGATGTATCAGAAACACAAACTAATCGATGGAGTTCTGACGAAGCTGCCTTGCTCAAGAAATAGTTTCGAAGTCCTTCAATTTCCTGGGACATACGGTTGGACAAATCAACAATTCCTCTACCCCCAAGATGTCGTGGCAGCTCTGTCCGTTCTATTGAGCTTTTGGGGTGATGTTTATTGTGTTTAGTCAGCATCGTCCTTATTTTTCTCTGTAAAGCTGCTAAATCGGTGGTCGTCCAAGAGATAATACCAAATGAATAGCTCAGCGCCGAGCAAGCGTAGGTGTTAATCGCTTTTTTCAGATTCTTGCTGTTAAGACCAGTTCTCATTATCCTCCTCAATCTTCGGGTAAACTCCTCCGTTAATTCTTTTTTCATCTGAGTCTGATTGATTTTTCTTGCCTGTTTTATGCCTAGATACTTGTATGTGTATCCTTCCTTTAATGCTTCAATTTCTGCACCTTCCTTGAGTTTGAACGTACCATCTTCTATTTTCCCTCTCGTTATGTTTAGCAGTCGACATTTTTCTAGTCCAAACTTCATTTTGATGTCTTCCGAGAATCCTTCCACCATTTTCAGCATCAGTTGCATTTGTTTTTTGGTAGATGCGAAGAGTTTCAAATCGTCCATGTAAAGGAGATGATTCAGTTTCATCATGGTTCTACTCCCGCTCTTGATGGAAAATCCGTAGTCCGTAGAATTCAATCTATGAGACAAGGGATTCAGGGCCATGCAGAACCACAGAGGGCTCAGCGAGTCTCCTTGAAAAATTCCGCGTCTTATTGGAATAGGTCCTGTTGTAATGGAGCAATCTGCTGCTTTCATTTGGAGACTAGTACGCCAGGTTGACATGGCGTTTTTCAGGAACTTAACAATATTGGGATCCACCTTGTAAATCTTCAAGATCGTCAAGAGCCATTCGTGAGGTATAGAATCGAATGCTTTTTTGTAGTCTATGTTGGCAGCGTAAAGATTCCTTCGCTTGGAGAACGCTTGATTGCAGATAACTGAATCTATTATTAGTTGTTCTTTGCATCCTCGGCTGTCTTTGGTGCATCCTTTCTGTTGCATGGCGATGATGTTATTCCTTTCGCAATGGTTGTGAATTCGGTTTGAAATGCACGATGTGATTAATTTGTACATCGTTGGAAGACATGTGATTGGTCGGTACTTGGATGGGTCTTCTGTATTCCTTTGGTCTTTAGGTAACAAAAATGTTGTGCCATGTGTAAGGAATACTGGCATTCTTTCAGGATTTTCAATGACATCATTTATTGCGGAGGTCAATTTGTCATGCATGATCCAAAGTTTCTTGATCCAGAAGTTCTGTAATCCATCAGGCCCAGGTGCTTTCCAGTTGTGCAGTCCTCTGATAGCCGATTTTACTTCTTCAATTGTGATCATGTCATGCTGCATCGGCTCATATTTTATAGCTGTTTAGATTAGATATTTTATGATTTCTACGCTGATCCGGCTATCGAAAATATTCAAAATGATTTTGAAAAGGCCGTTTTATAGAAGAAAGTTCTATTTTGAGATGCTGGGGTTCGAACATAAATCGATAATTAATTGCAATATTTCCGAAAAATGCATCAACAATCAAATATCTTATTTCAAAATACTTCAAAGTTCATGCTATACAATTCCTCGTTTTCGCAGGTAGTAATTATGACCAAATCGGTCCGTTGCGGGCGGAAACGTTGAGGGATGGTTTATTGTATTGGTTATACTGTACCTGTGTTATTCTGTACCTGTCACCTAGTCAAAGTAACAAATATTTTACTGTATACTTCAATACGTCAATGGTTTTGAATAGGGTTTTTTTTTGCTTATCAAGAAATAGTAGTCCCGTAGATCAGTTATGGCACTTTTTTGGTTTCCATGATATTGTTCTGGTTTTTTTTACAGATAAATCCCCTTTGTATTTGTCAAGAGAAATGAGATTTCGATAATTAAGTATGAACGTTGACTTCTTTTCTATCTGTCTATTATATTCGTCAATGTAAACTGTTCTTTGTTTCAGGCTCAGGTAATTTATTTTGAAATTAATTCATTTTAATGAAACATCCTCTACACATCCATATAGCTCATGGAAAACTTCGAAAAACCGAATAAAAAAGTTACTTTCTTCCGTCATGAATTTCTTAAAATGGATTGCTGAAATTTATTAGAGAAAATAACGAAAAATTTTGGTTGCAGTAGCCTTTTTCTTGAGGTTGAAACTGGAATAATAATATTCGCGAGAGTACTGAAGCTGGCATATGGAATAATGAGAAAACAATATAAAAAATTACGGTGCGTAGCGCAGCGTTAGATCTATGACGCCATTATAACTAGTGAAACTGAAAAGAGCAAATTTTTCCAATTATCTGTAGGATATAAATAGTAGATGAATCCCTAAAACAATGTTCTTGAATGACAAAAAAAAGCAGGATTGGAAATTATCCTGGTTATAGTGAACCAATGTCTCAATAAATGAGAGGATGAAATAACTCAAAACAAACGAAATTAATTCAGGAACATAATACACATTGATATAAAAGTGGACAAACAAATAAACAGTTGTTGGTTTTCATATATCTGAGTTGATTTCGTTCATTTATCGCCCTTATTCGAAGGCTCACTTATTTGATATCCTCCTACTTAATTTTTACTGATAATTAGTATATCTGGTCATATTTTGAAGTTTAAAGTTTTTTTTATACCGTACTTGGAACGGGACCTAACGTTGTCTTTTGAGTACACCTAACAATTTTTAATTTTTTTTCAAACGTAATGTTTCATTTAGAATACACTCTATATTCATTATATCAGACTTGCACTCTGAATTCATACATAACCTATTGCTTGATTGCAGGTCAAGAAGCGTTCAGTGGATTTTTTTTTGCATAGTACTTGAAACAGTACTAACTGTTAACTTTTATGATTCCCTATCAATTTTTATTTGTTTTAAAAATTAATGTTTCATTAAGAATATGCTGTAAATTCAAATATCAGACTTGCACTCCAATATTATGAATTTTCTATTTCTTGATCGCAGGTCAAGGAGCGTTCAGTCTTTTACGCATAGAACTTAAAACAGTACTGTTGTCTTTTCTCTACATCTAACAATTTTCAATTTTTTTCGAAGTTGATATTTCATTTTGAATATAGAGCGCGGGCTGGAGTTACAAATCCTACAAAAGTTTTCATTTTATAGGTTTCTCCTTCTTCCTAAAAATCTCAATGTAGTCATTCACATTGAAAAGTTTGATATTAGGATCTTCTTCTCTTCTAATAGATGTCATATTCAGAATCTCCTTCAGAATGAAAGACCTCGTCAAGCGTTTTCTCAGATTTCCGTTCGACACATACTGCTTTTTTTCTCCAACATCGGAATTTATTTTCTTCACGACTTTTTGGCTATGTTCATCTTGATTACCTTCTCTTCTTGCAGCGTGAGTGTCGGATTTTTTCTGCGGAACTTTTCCTCTTTTTCGTTCTCCTACATGTGACTTCAGAAAATTCCTGATTTGAACTGTTCTCCTCAAGTCAATTTGTTTAGACTTCAATTTTTCCAATCCCATTCTCAAGATCTTCTTTCTGTCCATCTCGTCTTCCACAATGAAAAAAATATTTAAGTATGAAACGATAAAATTCGATAGTATCAAAGTAAAAAAATGTAAACCACAACACAATATTTGCAACACGAAGCACATTCACAACTGAATACTTTGTACATCTACTCCGCTGTTATATAGCCCCTCTACCATCCCTCCCTAGCACCCCACCACCCAATTGCCCGTTCCGTCGTCTGATTCGATATTAGATTGCTGTGACTTAAAATTTCTATGGAATCAACGTATTACATTCGTTCAATTTAACGATCACACGTCGGACTGTTTGTTGATTTATCCTTAACTTCCTATGACCAATTTTAAAGTGTTACTTTTATTAGTTGTATGATGAGCCTTGAGTAAGGAACAAAATAGTTCCGAAACGTTGGCGAATTCATAAGAGATTGTTTTTCAACCTGTCCAAATTCCTGCGATATTTTACTTATTGTGTTCAATCCATTATTTATGATACCTAAAGAGAACATATAAAATGTTTTGTTATTTTGTGATACTTGAGCCTAACACTAAAAATACCTAAAATTATAGAGTGTTTCATATAATTATGAGTTTATGAAACATATGCGAATTTAAATGATAATTGTCCAGAGTATTTTTCTTACAGAAAGAATATACTATATTACTGTTTATTTTTTCAAACGTTTCTGATATTATGAAATGATAAAATATCAACAATTGAAAAGTATAAGTTATCGATACAGATAATAACTATCTGGATAAGCAAGTATTGAAGCGCATTAGTATTTCAATTCTTAAGTTTGTTTCAAATCTCGCTGCTCCAAACAATATTTCAAAATTAATAATTTCTAGAGAATTCTTTTTCATCATTTACATTCACGTTGTAGATGGTATACACGTTTTTCCTGAGGAAATAAAAACTATAGAAAGAATGTTTCTGAATAGATTTAACGACTCTGATGTATATGCAGAAATCCATGTAGGTTCCTATATATAAGTACAGAATCGTTATTTTTTATTTTCACCCTAATTATACGGAGCACTACTATCTACTTCATGAATTTCATTTTCAATGTCTTAACCGGGAAACCGAAAAATTTTGAGTATATAATAATGAATAAATAAATAAATAAATAAATAAAATGAAATATTCTCATATTATAAGAGCTAAAAACTTGGTTTCTTAAAAAACGGCATGGATTCTCCATCGAGTAACATGTGACTCTGGTGACATGACATAGAATTTTCCAAGATTTTCAGCTTTCAGTATGCTTTAACGATAGGAATTTTTGTCGAAGTCATAATGTATTTTTAACAGCATATCCACCAAAAAATTCTTTCGTTTCGTACTTTCATCGAAAAAAATTTGTTTAAATAAAAACCTCTATTTTAGTCGAATTATGATCCATCCTATCCTTACTATGCCCAAAATTGACAAGGTATTCCTGGATACGGAATATTCTGCTATCGTTTTTCAAAATGGGGAATTATACGGAAATAACTTGATATTAGTCCGAAAGTCACACTAAAACATTTGTAAGGCCTCACTATCTCCAAAATTTAAGACGGAAATCGGAAATTATATTCACGCCCAGTACGAAAAAAAGATATTAAAAAAAAATAACCAATGCAAGTGACATTCAGTAAAGTGAAAATAAAATATCGCCAAAATAATGTCGAAATTAGACATAGTCAAACTTATGCAAGTTTTTGGCCATCCAACTTCATTTGCTGTTTAGATTAGATATTTTATGATTTCTATGCTGATCCGGCTATCGAAAATATTCAAAATGATTTTGAAAAGGCCGTTTTATAGAAAAAAGTTTTATTTTGAGATGCTGGGGTTCGAACATAAATCGATAATTAATTGCAATATTTCCGAAAAATGCATCAACAATCAAATATCTTATTTCAAAATACTTCAAAGTTCATGCTATACAATTCCTTGTTTTCGCAGGTAGTAATTATGACCAAATCGGTCCGTTGCAGGCGGAAACGTTGATTGATGGTCTATTGTATTGGTTATACTGTACCTGTGTTATTCTGTACCTGTCACCTAGTCAAAGTAACAAATATTTTACTGTATACTTCAATACGTCAATGGTTTTGAATAGGGTTTTTTTTTGCTTATCAAGAAATAGTAGTCCCGTAGATCAGTTATGGCACTTTTTTGGTTTCCATGATATTGTTCTGGTTTTTTTTACAGATAAATCCCCTTTGTATTTGTCAAGAGAAATGAGATTTCGATAATTAAGTATGAACGTTGACTTCTTTTCTATCTGTCTATCATATTCGTCAATGTAAACTGTTCTTTGTTTCAGGCTCAGGTAATTTATTTTGAAATTAATTCATTTTAATGAAACATCCTCTACACATCCATATAGCTCATGGAAAACTTCGAAAAACCGAATAAAAAAGTTACTTTCTTCCGTCATGAATTTCTTAAAATGGATTGCTGAAATTTATTAGAGAAAATAACGAAAAATTTTGGTTGCAGTAGCCTTTTTCTTGAGGTTGAAACTGGAATAATAATATTCGCGAGAGTACTGAAGCTGGCATATGGAATAATGAGAAAACAATATAAAAAATTACGGTGCGTAGCGCAGCGTTAGATCTATGACGCCATTATAACTAGTGAAACTGAAAAGAGCAAATTTTTCCAATTATCTGTAGGATATAAATAGTAGATGAATCCCCAAAACAATGTTCTTGAATGACAAAAAAAAGCAGGATTGGAAATTATCCTGGTTATAGTGAACCAATGTCTCAATAAATGAGAGGATGAAATAACTCAAAACAAACGAAATTAATTCAGGAACATAATACACATTGATATAAAAGTGGACAAACAAATAAACAGTTGTTGGTTTTCATATATCTGAGTTGATTTCGTTCATTTATCGCCCTTATTCGAAGGCTCACTTATTTGATATCCTCCTACTTAATTTTTACTGATAATTAGTATATCTGGTCATATTTTGAAGTTTAAATTTTTTTTTATACCGTACTTGGAACGGGACCTAACGTTGTCTTTTGAGTACACCTAACAATTTTTAATTTTTTTTCAAACGTAATGTTTCATTTAGAATACACTCTATATTCATTATATCAGACTTGCACTCTGAATTCATACATAACCTATTGCTTGATTGCAGGTCAAGAAGCGTTCAGTGGATTTTTTTTTGCATAGTACTTGAAACAGTTCTAACTGTTAACTTTTATGATTCCCTATCAATTTTTATTTGTTTTAAAAATTAATGTTTCATTAAGAATATGCTGTAAATTCAAATATCAGACTTGCACTCCAATATTATGAATTTTCTATTTCTTGATCGCAGGTCAAGGAGCGTTCAGTCTTTTACGCATAGAACTTAAAACAGTACTGTTGTCTTTTCTCTACATCTAACAATTTTCAATTTTTTTCGAAGTTGATATTTCATTTTGAATATAGAGCGCGGGCTGGAGTTACAAATCCTACAAAAGTTTTCATTTTATAGGTTTCTCCTTCTTCCTAAAAATCTCAATGTAGTCATTCACATTGAAAAGTTTGATATTAGGATCTTCTTCTCTTCTAATAGATGTCATATTCGGAATCTCCTTCAGAATGAAAGACCTCGTCAAGCGTTTTCTCAGATTTCCGTTCGACACATACTGCTTTTTTTCTCCAACATCGGAATTTATTTTCTTCACGACTTTTTGGCTATGTTCATCTTGATTACCTTCTCTTCTTGCAGCGTGAGTGTCGGATTTTTTCTGCGGAACTTTTCCTCTTTTTCGTTCTCCTACATGTGACTTCAGAAAATTCCTGATTTGAACTGTTCTCCTCAAGTCAATTTGTTTAGACTTCAATTTTTCCAATCCCATTCTCAAGATCTTCTTTCTGTCCATCTCGTCTTCCACAATGAAAAAAATATTTAAGTATGAAACGATAAAATTCGATAGTATCAAAGTAAAAAAATGTAAACCACAACACAATATTTGCAACACGAAGCACATTCACAACTGAATACTTTGTACATCTACTCCGCTGTTATATAGCCCCTCTACCATCCCTCCCTAGCACCCCACCACCCAATTGCCCGTTCCGTCGTCTGATTCGATATTAGATTGCTGTGAATTCTAACCAAATCTTGAAATTTTACACAGTTTTCGAATTGAGATGCACATGTTGAATTTCAGTTCGATAGTTCAGATAGGAATTGAGATTTCAGTGGTCTATTCGGCAAAGTGTGATATCAATTCCTCAAAAAGTGTTGGATCAATTCTCCCCAAATCTTGAAACTGCACATAGTTTTCGAATTGAGATGCACATGTTGAATTACAGTTCGATAGTTCAGATTGAGATTGAGATTTCAGTGGTCAATTCGGCAAAGTGTGATATCAATTCCTCGAAAACTGTAGGATCAATTCGAATCAAATCTTGAAAGTGCACATAGTTTTCGGATTGAGATGCACTTGTTGAATTTCAGTTCGATAGTTCAGATAGGAATTGTGATTTCAGTGGTCTATTCGGCAAAGTGTGATATCAATTCCTCAAAATCTGTTGAACCAATTCTCCCCAAATCTTGAAACTGCACATAGTTTTCGAATTGAGATGCACATGTTGAATTTCAGTTCGATATTTCAGATTGAGATTGAGATTTCAGTGGTCAATTCGGCAAAGTGTGATATCAATTCCTCGAAAACTGTAGGATCAATTCGAATCAAATCTTGAAAGTGCATATAGTTTTCGGATTGAGATGCACTTGTTGAATTTCAGTTCGATAGTTCAGATAGGAATTGAGATTTCAGTGGTCAATTCGGCAAAGTGTGATATCAATTCCTCGGAAACTGTTGGATCAATTCGAACCAAATCTTGAAACTGCACATAGTTTTCGGATTGAAATGCACGTGTTGAATTTCAGTTCGATAGTTCAGATAGGAATTGAGATTTCAATGGTCTATTCGGCAAAGTGTGATATCAATTCCTCAAAAACTGTTGGATCAATTCGAACCAAATTTCGAAACTGCAAATAGTTTTCGAAATGAGATGCACATGTTGAATTTCAGATCGATAGTTCTCATAGGAATGGAGATTTCAGTAGTCGATTCGACAAAATATCATTTCATATCCTAAGGAACTATGGGATCAATTCGAACCAAATCTTGAAACTGCACATAGTTTTCGGATTGAGATGCACATGTTGAGTTTCAGTTCGATAGTTCAGATAGGAATTGAGATATCAGAGGTCAATTCGGCAAAGTGTGATATCAATTCCTCGAAAACTGTTGGATCAATTCTAACCAAATCTTGAAATTTTACACAGTTTTCGAATTGAGATGCACATGTTGAATTTCAGTTCGATAGTTCAGATAGGAATTGAGATTTCAGTGGTCTATTCGGCAAAGTGTGATATCAATTCCTCAAAAAGTGTTGGATCAATTCTCCCCAAATCTTGAAACTGCACATAGTTTTCGAATTGATATGCACATGTTGAATTACAGTTCGATAGTTCAGATTGAGATTGAGATTTCAGTGGTCAATTCGGCAAAGTGTGATATCAATTCCTCGAAAACTGTAGGATCAATTCGAATCAAATCTTGAAAGTGCACATAGTTTTGGGATTGAGATGCACTTGTTGAATTTCAGTTCGATAGTTCAGATAGGAATTGTGATTTCAGTGGTCTATTCGGCAAAGTGTGATATCAATTCCTCAAAATCTGTTGAACCAATTCTCCCCAAATCTTGAAACTGCACATAGTTTTCGAATTGAGATGCACATGTTGAATTTCAGTTCGATATTTCAGATTGAGATTGAGATTTCAGTGGTCAATTCGGCAAAGTGTGATATCAATTCCTCGAAAACTGTAGGATCAATTCGAATCAAATCTTGAAAGTGCATATAGTTTTCGGATTGAGATGCACTTGTTGAATTTCAGTTCGATAGTTCAGATAGGAATTGAGATTTCAGTGGTCAATTCGGCAAAGTGTGATATCAATTCCTCGGAAACTGTTGCATCAATTCGAACTAAATCTTCAAACTGCACATAATTTTCGAATTGAGATGAACATGTTGGATTTCAGTTCGATAGTTCTGATAGGAATTGAGATTTCAGTGGTCAATTCGGCAAAGTGTGATATCAATTCCTCGAAAATTGTTGGATCAATTCGAACCAAATCTTGAAACTGCAAATAGTTTTCGAAATGATATGCACATGTTGAATTTCAGATCGATAGTTCTCATAGGAATGGAGATTTCAGTAGTCGATTCGACAAAATATCATTTCAATTCCTAAGGAACTATGGGATCAATTCGAACCAAATCTTGAAACTGCACATAGTTTTCGGATTGAGATGCACATGTTGAGTTTCAGTTCGATAGTTCAGATAGGAATTGAGATATCAGTGGTCATTTCGGCAAATCTTTAAACTGCACATAGTTTTCGAATTGAGATGCACATGTTGAATTTCAGTTCGATAGTTCAGATAGGAATTGAGATTTCAGTGGTCTATTCGGCAAAGTGTGATTTCAATTCCTCAAAAACTGTTGGACCAATACTCCCCAAATCTTGAAACTGCACATAGTTTTCGAGTTGAAATGCACATGTTGAATTTCAGTTGGATAGTTCAGATAGGAATTGAGATTTCAGTGGTCAATTCGGCAAAGTGTGATATCAATTCCTCCGAAACTTATGCATCAATTCGAACCAAATCTTGCAACTGCACATAGTTTTCGGATTGAGATGCACATGTTGAAATTCAGTTCGATAGTTCAGATAGGAATTGAGATTTCAGTGGTCAATTCGGCAAAGTGTGATATCAATATGTTGGACCAATTCGACCAATGTTGGACCAATTCGACCCAAATCTTGAAACTGCACATAGATTTCGAATTGAGATGCACTTGTTGAATTTCAGTTCAGATAGGAATTGAGATCTCAGTGGTCAATTCGGCAAATTGTGATATTAATTCCTCGATATCTGTTGGATCAATTCGAACCAAATCTTGGAATTTTACACAGTTTTCGAATTGAGATGCACATGTTGAATTTCAGTTCGATAGATCAGATAGGAATTGAGATTTCAGTGGTCAATTCGGCAAAGTGTGATATCAATTCCTTTAAAACTGTTGGATCAATTCGAACCAAATCTTGAAACTGCACATAGTTTTCGAATTGAGATGCACATGTTGAATTTCAGTTCGATAGTTCAGATAGGAATTGAGATTTCAGTGGTCAATTCGGCAAAGTGTGATATCAATATGTTGGACCAATTCGACCAATGTTGGACCAATTCGACCCAAATCTTGAAACTGCACATAGATTTCGAATTGAGATGCACTTGTTGAATTTCAGTTCAGATAGGAATTGAGATCTCAGTGGTCTATTCGGCAAAGTGTGATATCCATGTTTATCTCAATTCGAAAATTATGTGCAGTTTCAAGATTTAGTTCGAATTGATCCAACAGTTTTAGGAATTGATATCACACTTTGCCGAATTGACCACTGAAATCTCAATTCTTATCTGAACTATCAAACTGAAATTCAACATGTGCATCTCAATTCGAAAACTAAGTGCACTTTGAAGATTTGGTTCGAATTGATCCAACAGTTTTGGGAATTGATATCACACTTTGCCGAATTGACCACTGAAATCTCAATTCCTATCTGAACTATCGAACTGAAATTCAACATGTGCATCTCATTTCGAAAACTATGTGCAGTTTCAAGATTTGGTTCTAATTGATCCAACAGTTTTCGAGGAATTGATATCACACTTTGCCGAATTGACCACTGAAATCTCAATTCCTATCTGAACTATCGAACTGAAATTCAACATGTGCATCTCAATTCGAAAATTATGTGCAGTTTGAAGATTTGGTTCGAATTGATCCAACAGTTTTAGGAATTGATATCACAATTTGCCGAATTGACCACTGAAATCTCAATTCTTATCTGAACTATCGAACTGAAATTCAACATGTGCATCTCAATTCGAAAACTATGTGCAGTTTCGAGATTTGGGGAGTATTGGTCCAACAGTTTTTGAGGAATTGAAATCACACTTTGCCGAATGGACCACTGAAATCTCAATTCCTATCTGAACTATCGAACTGAAATTCAACATGTGCATCTCAATTCGAAAACTGAGTGAAGTTTCAATATTTGGTTCGAATTGATCCAACAGTTTCCGAGGAATTGATATCACACTTTGCCGAATTGACCACAGAAATCTCTATTCCTATCTGAACTATCAAACTGAAATTCAACATGTGCATCTCAATTCGAAAACTGAGTACAGTTTCAAGATTTGGTTCGAATTGATCCAACAGTTTTCGAGGAATTGATATCACACTTTGCCGAATTGACCACTGAAATCTCAATTCCTATCTGAACTATCGAACTGAAATTCAACATGTGCATCTCAATTCGAAAACTGTGTACAGTTTCGAGATTTGGGTCGAATTGATTCAATAGTTCCTTAGGAATTGAAATGATATCTTGTCGAATCGACTACTGAAATCTCCATTCCTATGAGAACTGTCGATCTGAAATTCAACATGTGCATCTCATTTCGAAAACTATTCGCAGTTTCAAGATTTGGTTCGAATTGATCCAACAGTTTTTGAGGAATTGATATCACACTTTGCCGAATAGACCATTGAAATCTCAATTCCTATCTGAACTATCGAACTGAAATTCAACATGTGCATTTCAATCCGAAAACTATGTGCAGTTTCAAGATTTGGTTCGAATTGATCCAACAGTTTTCGAGGAATTGATATCACACTTTGCCGAATTGACCACTGAAATCTCAATTCCTATCTGAACTATCGAACTGAAATTCAACATGTGCATCTCAATTCGAAAACTGTGTACAGTTTCGAGATCTGGGTCGAATTGATTCAATAGTTCCTCAGGAATTGAAATGATATTTTGTCGAATCGACTACTGAAATCTCCATTCCTATGAGAACTATCGATCTGATATTCAACATGTGCATTTCAATCCGAAAACTATGTGCAGTTTCAAGATTTGTTTCGAATTGATCCAACAGTTTTCGAGGAATTGATATCACACTTTGCCGAATTGACCACTGAAATCTCAATTCCTATCTGAGCTATCGAAGTGAAATTCAACATGTGCATCTCAATTCGAAAACTGTGTGAAATTTCAAGATTTGGTTCGAATTGATCCAACAGTTTTCGAGGAATTGATATCACACTTTGCCGAATTGACCACTGACATCTCTATTCCTATCTGAACTATCGAACTGAAATTCAACATGTGCATCTCAATTCGAAAACTGAGTACAGTTCCAAGATTTGTTTCGAATTGATCCAACAGTTTTCGAGGAATTGATATCACACTTTACCGAATTGACCACTGAAATCTCAATTCCTATCTGAACTATCGAACTGAAATTCAACATGTGCATCTCAATTCGAAAACTGTGTACAGTTTCGAGATTTGGGTCGAATTGATTCAATAGTTCCTTAGGAATTGAAATGATATTTTGTCGAATCGACTACTGAAATCTCAATTCCTATCAGAACTATCGAACTGAAATTCAACATGTGCATCTCAGTTCGAAAACTGAGTGAAGTTTCAATATTTGGTTCGAATTGATCCAACAGTTTTCGAGGAATTGATATCACACTTTGCCGAATTGACCACTGAAATCTCAACTCCTATCTGAACTATCGAACTGAAATTCAACATGTGCATCTCATTTCGAAAACTATGTGCAGTTTCAAGATTTGGTTCTAATTGATCCAACAGTTTTCGAGGAATTGATATCACACTTTGCCGAATTGACCACTGAAATCTCAATTCCTATCTGAACTATCGAACTGAAATTCAACATGTGCATCTCAATTCGAAAACTATGTGCAGTTTAAAGATTTGGTTCGAATTGATCCAACAGTTTCAGGAATTGATATCACACTTTGCCGAATTGACCACTGAAATATCAATTCTTATCTGAACTATCGAACTGAAATTCAACATGTGCATCTCAATTCGAAAACTATGTGCAGTTTCGAGATTTGGGGAGTATTGGTCCAACAGTTTTTGAGGAATTGAAATCACACTTTGCCGAATGGACCACTGAAATCTCAATTCCTATCAGAACTATCGAACTGAAATTCAACATGTGCATCTCAATTCGAAAACTGAGTGAAGTTTCAATATTTGGTTCGAATTGATCCAACAGTTTCCGAGGAATTGATATCACACTTTGCCGAATTGACCACTGAAATCTCTATTCCTATCTCAACCATCGAACTGAAATTCAACATGTGCATCTCATTTCGAAAACTATGTGCAGTTTCAAGATTTGGTTCGAATTGATCCAACAGTTTTCGAGGAATTGATATCACACTTTGCCGAATTGACCACTGAAATCTCAATTCCTATCTGAGCTATCGAAGTGAAATTCAACATGTGCATCTCAATTCGAAAACTGTGTGAAATTTCAAGATTTGGTTCGAATTGATCCAACAGTTTTCGAGGAATTGATATCACACTTTGCCGAATTGACCACTGACATCTCTATTCCTATCTGAACTATCGAACTGAAATTCAACATGTGCATCTCAATTCGAAAACTGAGTACAGTTTCAAGATTTGGTTCGAATTGATCCAACAGTTTTCGAGGAATTGATATCACACTTTGCCGAATTGACCACTGAAATCTCAATTCCTATCTGAACTATCGAACTGAAATTCAACATGTGCATCTCAATTCGAAAACTGTGTACAGTTTCGAGATCTGGGTCGAATTGATTCAATAGTTCCTTAGGAATTGAAATGACATTTTGTCGAATCGACTACTGAAATCTCCATTCCTATGAGAACTATCGATCTGAAATTCAACATGTGCATCTCATTTCGAAAACTATTCGCAGTTTCAAGATTTGGTTCGAATTGATCCAACAGTTTTTGAGGAATTGATATCACACTTTGCCGAATAGACCATTGAAATCAATTCCTATCTGAACTATCGAACTGAAATTCAACATGTGCATTTCAATCCGAAAACTATGTGCAGTTTCAAGATTTGGTTCGAATTGATCCAACAGTTTTCGAGGAATTGATATCACACTTTGCCGAATTGACCACTCAAATCTCAATTCCTATCTGAACTATCGAAGTGAAATTCAACATGTGCATCTCAATTCGAAAACTGTGTGAAATTTCAAGATTTGGTTCGAATTGATCCAACAGTTTTCGAGGAATTGATATCACACTTTGCCGAATTGACCACTGAAATCTCAATTCCTATCTGAACTATCGAAGTGAAATTCAACATGTGCATTTCAATCCGAAAACTGAGTGAAGTTTCAATATTTGGTTCGAATTGATCCAACAGTTTCCGAGGAATTGATATCACACTTTGCCGAATTGACCACTGAAATCTCTATTCCTATCTGAACTATCGAACTGAAATTCAACATGTGCATCTCATTTCGAAAACTATGTGCAGTTTCAAGATTTGGTTCGAATTGATCCAACAGTTTTCGAGGAATTGATATCACACTTTGCCGAATTGACCACTGAAATCTCAATTCCTATCTGAGCTATCGAACTGAAATTCAACATGTGCATCTCAATTCGAAAACTATGTGCAGTTTCGAGATTTGGTGAGTATTGGTCCAACAGTTTTTGAGGAATTGAAATCACACTTTGCCGAATGGACCACTGAAATCTCAATTCGTATCAGAACTATCGAACTGAAATTCAACATGTGCATCTCAATTCGAAAACTGAGTGAAGTTTCAATATTTGGTTCGAATTGATCCAACAGTTTCCGAGGAATTGATATCACACTTTGCCGAATTGACCACTGAAATCTCTATTCCTATCTGAACTATCGAACTGAAATTCAACATGTGCATCTCATTTCGAAAACTATGTGCAGTTTCAAGATTTGGTTCGAATTGATCCAACAGTTTTCGAGGAATTGATATCACACTTTGCCGAATTGACCACTGAAATCTCAATTCCTATCTGAGCTATCGAACTGAAATTCAACATGTGCATCTCAATTCGAAAACTGAGTACAGTTTCAAGATTTGGTTCGAATTGATCCAACAGTTTTCGAGGAATTGATATCACACTTTGCCGAATTGACCACTGAAATCTCAATTCCTATCTGAACTATCGAACTGAAATTCAACATGTGCATCTCAATTCGAAAACTGTGTACAGTTTCGAGATCTGGGTCGAATTGATTCAATAGTTCCTTAGGAATTGAAATGATATTTTGTCGAATCGACTACTGAAATCTCCATTCCTATGAGAACTATCGATCTGAAATTCAACATGTGCATCTCATTTCGAAAACTATTCGCAGTTTCAAGATTTGGTTCGAATTGATCCAACAGTTTTCGAGGAATTGATATCACACTTTGCCGAATTGACCACTGAAATCTCAATTCCTATCTGAACTATCGAACTGAAATTCAACATGTGCATCTCAATTCGAAAACTGTACAGTTTCGAGATTTGGGTCGAATTGATTCAATAGTTCCTTAGGAATTGAAATGATATTTTGTCGAATCGACTACTGAAATCTCCATTCCTATGAGAACTATCGATCTGATATTCAACATGTGCATTTCAATCCGAAAACTATGTGCAGTTTCAAGATTTGGTTCGAATTGATCCAACAGTTTTCGAGGAATTGATATCACACTTTGCCGAATTGACCACTGAAATCTCAATTCCTATCTGAACTATCGAAGTGAAATTCAACATGTGCATCTCAATTCGAAAACTGTGTGAAATTTCAAGATTTGGTTCGAATTGATCCAACAGTTTTCGAGGAATTGATATCACACTTTGCCGAATTGACCACTGAAATCTCAATTCCTATCTGAACTATCGAAGTGAAATTCAACATGTGCATTTCAATCCGAAAACTATGTGCAATTTCAAGATTTGGTTCGAATTGATCCAACAGTTTTCGAGGAATTGATATCACACTTTGCCGAATTGACCACTGAAATCTCAATTCCTATCTGAACTATCGAAGTGAAATTCAACATGTGCATCTCAATTCGAAAACTGTGTGAAATTTCAAGATTTGGTTCGAATTGATCCAACAGTTTTCGAGGAATTGATATCACACTTTGCCGAATTGACCACTGACATCTCAATTCCTATCAGAACTATCGAACTGAAATTCAACATGTTTATCTCAATTCGAAAATTATTTGCAGTTTCAAGATTTAGTTCGAATTAATCCAACAGTTTTCGAGGAATTGATATCACTCTTTGCCGAATTGACCACTGACATCTCTATTCCTATCTGAACTATCGAACTGAAATTCAACATGTGCATCTCAATTCGAAAACTGTGTGAAATTTCAAGATTTGGTTCGAATTGATCCAACAGTTTTCGAGGAATTGATATCACACTTTGCCGAATTGACCACTGAAATCTCAATTCCTATCTGAACTATCGAAGTGAAATTCAACATGTGCATCTCAATTCGAAAACTGTGTGAAATTTCAAGATTTGGTTCGAATTGATCCAACAGTTTTCGAGGAATTGATATCACACTTTGCCGAATTGACCACTGACATCTCAATTCCTATCAGAACTATCGAACTGAAATTCAACATGTTTATCTCAATTCGAAAATTATGTGCAGTTTCAAGATTTAGTTCGAATTGATCCAACAGTTTTCGAGGAATTGATATCACACTTTGCCGAATTGACCACTGACATCTCTATTCCTATCTGAACTATCGAACTGAAATTCAACATGTGCATCTCAATTCGAAAACTGAGTACAGTTCCAAGATTTGGTTCGAATTGATCCAACAGTTTTCGAGGAATTGATATCACACTTTGCCGAATTGACCACTGAAATCTCAATTCCTATCTGAACTATCGAACTGAAATTCAACATGTGCATCTCAATTCGAAAACTGTACAGTTTCGAGATTTGGGTCGAATTGATTCAATAGTTCCTTAGGAATTGAAATGATATTTTGTCGAATCGACTACTGAAATCTCCATTCCTATGAGAACTATCGATCTGATATTCAACATGTGCATTTCAATCCGAAAACTATGTGCAGTTTCAAGATTTGGTTCGAATTGATCCAACAGTTTTCGAGGAATTGATATCACACTTTGCCGAATTGACCACTGAAATCTCAATTCCTATCTGAGCTATCGAAGTGAAATTCAACATGTGCATCTCAATTCGAAAACTGTGTGAAATTTCAAGATTTGGTTCGAATTGATCCAACAGTTTTCGAGGAATTGATATCACACTTTGCCGAATTGACCACTGACATCCCAATTCCTATCAGAACTATCGAACTGAAATTCAACATGTTTATCTCAATTCGAAAATTATGTGCAGTTTCAAGATTTAGTTCGAATTGATCCAACAGTTTTCGAGGAATTGATATCACACTTTGCCGAATTGACCACTGAAATCTCTATTCCTATCTGAACTATCGAAGTGAAATTCAACATGTGCATCTCATTTCGAAAACTATGTGCAGTTTAAAGATTTGGTTCGAATTGATCCAACAGTTTCAGGAATTGATATCACACTTTGCCGAATTGACCACTGAAATCTCAATTCTTATCTGAACTATCGAACTGAAATTCAACATGTGCATCTCAATTCGAAAACTATGTGCAGTTTCGAGATTTGGGGAGTATTGGTCCAACAGTTTTTGAGGAATTGAGATCACACTTTGCCGAATGGACCACTGAAATCTCAATTCCTATCAGAACTATCGAACTGAAATTCAACATGTGCATCTCAATTCGAAAACTGAGTGAAGTTTCAATATTTGGTTCGAATTGATCCAACAGTTTCCGAGGAATTGATATCACACTTTGCCGAATTGACCACTGAAATCTCTATTCCTATCTGAACTATCGAACTGAAATTCAACATGTGCATCTCATTTCGAAAACTATGTGCAGTTTCAAGATTTGGTTCGAATTGATCCAACAGTTTTCGAGGAATTGATATCACACTTTGCCGAATTGACCACTGAAATCTCAATTCCTATCTGAGCTATCGAAGTGAAATTCAACATGTGCATCTCAATTCGAAAACTGTGGTGGATATGCTGTTAAAAATACATTATGACTTCGACAACAATTCCTGAATGTTGCACCATTCTATCGTTAAAGCATACTGAAAGCTGGAAATCTTGGAAAATTCAATGTCATGTCACCAGAGTCACATATTACTCGATGGGGAATCCATGCCGTATTTTAAGAAACCAAGTTTTTAACTCCTGTAATATGAGAATATTTCATTTCAATTATTCATTTATTTATTTATGTATTTATTTATTCATTATTATATACTCAAAATTTTTCGTTTTCCCGGTTAAGACATTGAAAATGAAATTCATGAAGTAGATAGTAGTGCTCCGTATAATTAGGGTGAAAATAAAAAATAACGATTCTAACCTACATGGATTTCTGCATATACATCAGAGTCGTTAAATCTATTCAGGGACATTCTTTCTATAGTTTTTATTTCCTCAGGAAAAACGTGTATACCATCTACAACGTGAATGTAAATGATGAAAAAGAATTCTCTAGAAATTATTAATTTTGAAATATTGTTTGGAGCAGCGAGATTTGAAACAAACTTAAGAATTGAAATACTAATGCGCTTTAATACTTGCTTATCCAGATAGTTATTATCTGTATCGAAAACTTATACTTTTCAATTGTTGATATTTTATCATTTCATAATATCAGAAACGTTTGAAAAAATAAACAGTAATATAGTATATTCTATCTGTAAGAAAAATACTCTGGACAATTATCATTTAAATTCGCATATGTTTCATAAACTCATAATTTTATAAAACACTCTATAATTTAAGGTATTTTTAGTGTTAGGCTCAAGTATCACAAAATAACAAAATATTTTATATGTTCTTTTTAGGTATCATAAATAATGAATTGAACACAATAAGTTTTTACTTATTGCGATATTTTTATCGCAGGAATTTGGACAGGTTGAAAAACAATCTCTTATGAATTCGCCAACGTTTCGGAACTATTTTGTTCCTTTCTCAAGGCTCATCATACAACTAATAAAAGTAACACTTTAAAATTGGTCATAGGAAGTTAAGGATAAATCAACAAACAGTCCGACGTGTGACAGTTAAATCGAACGAATGTAATACGTTGATTCCATAGAAATTTTAAGTCACAGCAATCTAATATCGAATCAGACGACGGAACGGGCAATTGGGTGGTGGGGTGCTAAGGAGGGATGGTAGAGGGGCTATATAACAGCGGAGTAGATGTACAAAGTATTCAGTTGTGAATGTGCTTCGTGCTGCAAATATTGTGTTGTGGTTTACATTTTTTAACTTTGATACTATCGAATTTTATCGTTTCATACTTAAATATTTTTTTCATTGTGGAAGACGAGATGGACAGAAAGAAGATCTTGAGAATGGGATTGGAAAAATTGAAGTCTAAACAAATTGACTTGAGGAGAACAGTTCAAATCAGGAATTTTCTGAAGTCACATGTAGGAGAACGAAAAAGAGGAAAAGTTCCGCAGAAAAAATCCGACACTCACGCTGCAAGAAGAGAAGGTAATCAAGATGAACATAGCCAAAAAGTCGTGAAGAAAATAAATTCCGATGTTGGAGAAAAAAAGCAGTATGTGTCGAACGGAAATCTGAGAAAACGCTTGACGAGGTCTTTCATTCTGAAGGAGATTCTGAATATGACATCTATTAGAAGAAAAGAAGATCCTAATATCAAACTTTTCAATGTAAATGACTACATTGAGATTTTTAGGAAGAAGGAGAAACCTATAAAATGAAAACTTTTGTAGGATTTGTAACTCCAGCCCGCGCTCTATATTCAAAATGAAAGATTAACTTCGAAAAAAATTGAAAATTGTTAGATGTAGAGAAAAGACAACAGTACTGTTTTAAATACTATGCGTAAAAGACTGAACGCTCCTTGACCTGCGATCAAGAAATAGAAAATTCATAATATTGGAGTGCAAGTCTGATATTTGAATTTACAGCATATTCTTAATGAAACATAAATTTCGAAAACAAATAAAAATTGATAGGGGATCATAAAAGTTGACAGTTAGTACTGTTTCATGTACTATGCAAAAAAAATCCACTGAACGCTTCTTGACCTGCTATCAAGCAATAGGTTGTGTATGAATTCAGAGTGCAAGTCTGCTATAATGAATTATTTATGATATAGAGTGTATTCTAAATGAAACATTAGGTTTGAAAAAAAATTAAAAATTGTTAGGTGTACACAAAAGACAACGTTAGGTCCCGTTCCAAGTACGGTATAAAAAAAATTAAAACTTCAAAATATGACCAGATATACTAATTATCAGTAAAAATTAAGTAGGAGGATATCAAATAAGTGAGCAGTCGACATTTTTCTAGTCCAAACTTCATTTTGATGTCTTCCGAGAATCCTTCCACCATTTTCAGCATCAGTTGCATTTGTTTTTTGGTAGATGCGAAGAGTTTCAAATCGTCCATGTAAAGGAGATGATTCAGTTTCATCATAGTTCTACTCCCGTTCTTGATGGAAAATCCGTAGTCCGTAGAATTCAATCTATGAGACAAGGGATTCAGGGCCATGCAGAACCACAGAGGGCTCAGCGAGTCTCCTTGGAAAATTCCGCGTCTTATTGGAATAGGTCCTGTTGTAATGGAGCAATCTGCTGCTTTCATTTGGAGACTAGTACGCCAGGTTGACATGGCGTTTTTCAGGAACTTAACAATATTGGGATCCACCTTGTAAAACTTCAAGATCGTCAAGAGCCATTCGTGAGGTATAGAATCGAATGCTTTTTTGTAGTCTATGTACGCAGCGTAAAGATTCCTTCGCTTGGAGAACGCTTGATTGCAGATAACTGAATCTATTATTAGTTGTTCTTTGCATCCTCGGCTGTCTTTGGTGCATCCTTTCTGTTGCATGGCGATGATGTTATTCCTTTCGCAATGGTTGTGAATTCGGTTTGAAATGCACGATGTGATTAATTTGTACATCGTTGGAAGACATGTGATTGGTCGGTACTTGGATGGGTCTTCTGTATTCCTTTGGTCTTTAGGTTACAAGAATGTTGTGCCATGTGTAAGGAATACTGGCATTCTTTCAGGATTTTCAATGACATCATTTATTGCGGAGGTCAATTTGTCATGCATGATCCAAAGTTTCTTGATCCAGAAGTTCTGTAATCCATCAGGCCCAGGTGCTTTCCAGTTGTGCAGTCCTCTGATAGCTGATTTTACTTTTTCAATTGTGATCATGTCATGCTGCATCGGCTCATATTTTATAGCTTCAGATTTTTCATCTTCAATCCATCCGGTATCTCCATTGAAGTGAGGTTTCGTTGATAATTGTTCGGTCCAGAATTGTTCAATGGCTTCCTTTGGTGGTAACTTTCCATTCTCTCCATCCGACGATGTGAGTGACCGGTAGAAAGATTCTTCCGACTTTTCGAATGAATTATTGTCTCTTTTCCGGCTATAATTGCTTTTATATCTCCTCAGGCGTTCTGCATACAGACTTAATTTTTGCTTCAGAGTGTCGAGGCAATGGTGAGCTGTAGCATTCTCCGTCTCTCGTTCTGTGTGTGTCCTGTTTCTATCCATGATCTCTTTGGCAGCTTTCACAACCTTTCTTCCTCGATTCCTGTTCAAGTACTCCGTCAGTCGTCCAATGTCTCTTCTTAGCCTTTCTGTTTTGTGTTGAAGACGTTTCTGCCATGCTGGCGCGTGTAATTTGTGTAATTTTGGACCATCATTGCTCGTTCGGCGAATTTTTGCCCCTATGGTTTTCGCTGTCGTTAGCGCTGCACAGTGAAAAACTAGATGCAGATATTCCAATGAACTTCCGTTCTGTAGGTATTCAGGTAAAACGTCCTTATTCAAGATGTCGATTATAAGTGACAGTTTCTTGGATGTATTGAGCCGTGGAGGTGCTACTCGATGAAGAGGATCTGTTCCTTCCAGTTCGGCAAAGTATCTCCTCATGTCAGAGTCAACTTGTCGGCGGAGCTCTTCCCTATCGTCCTGGTGTTCAGGCTCACTTGCGTTGCAAGATGGACTTTCAGTATCAGTTACTTCTGCCTGTTGTTGCCCAGGCATGTGAATTTCATCAGAGATGTTGGTGTTATTCTATTATGTTATGACTTTAGCCTTGCGGCTTTCACACTCCTCTCCAGAGGAAAATTCACTTATCCCAGATATCTGAGATATCAAAAGGATTAAGCTCTGTTGGAGCCCTCTCCAGGTTTTCGGGCTCGTGGTGGTGGTGGGGTTCGGGTCGCTCCTCGGCTCCCCGCTGCAGGTTGGATTCCTGCTCCACCCGCACCTCCTGTCGGAGCAGACGGTGTTCCTCTGCATTCCCCATGTACTCGCGTACAGTTCTCGCCGTTCCGAGCAGTACCGCCTTCTGCATGACTTTATAAATATTTTCGTCCAACTGAAGTTTTCTCAAGTTCTCCAGTAGTTTCTTCGGTATCAGGCCTGTAGATGAAATGACAATAGGGATGGTCTTTATATCTTTCAGCTTCCACTGTCTTCTGGTTTGTTCCTCGAGATCTCTATATTTTGAAATTTTTTCAGTGTGTCTATCTAGAAGATTGTTATTATTTGGAATTGCCACGTCGATGAATAGTGCTGTGTCCTCATCCTTATTGAGCAATATGAGGTCTGGTCTATTGTGGGTTATTTTCCGGTCTGTGAGAACAGTGCGATCCCAGTAGAGCTTGTGATGTTCGTTTTCCAGCACAGCATCTGGATGGTAATTGTAATAAGGAATCCTTTTCGAAGTTAGAAGTTGGTGTTTTAGTGCCAATTCTTGGTGAAGAATCTTGGCAACAGCATCATGTCTATTTTTGTACTCCGTGCCCGCGAACTTCTGACATCCCCCGGTGATGTGCTGGATAGTTTCATGTGTCGCACAGCCATAACGACAGCTATCGTCCGCCACTGAGGCATCCTTGGCGATGTATCTCATGTAATTTCTTGTTGGAATCACCTGATCCTGGATGGCGAGCATGAAGCCCTCTGTCTCAGGAAACAACCTTCCGGAAGTCAGCCAGTAGTTCGACGCAGATATGTCGACGTAATCATGGTTGATCTCATTCTGGTGCCTCCCATGCAAAGGTTTGCCAATCAGTTTCTGCATTTTACTTTCTGCAGAGTGTTCGACGGTTTCCAAGTGATCCTGGTGTAGCTTTAACGGTGTAGATGTATCAGCAACACAAACTACTCGATGGAGTTCTGACGAAGCTGCCTTGCTCAAGAAATAGTTTCGAAGTCCTTCAATTTCCTGGGACATACGGTTGGACAAATCAACAATTCCTCTACCCCCAAGATGTCGTGGCAGCTCTGTCCGTTCTATTGAGCTTTTGGGGTGATGTTTATTGTGTTTAGTCAGCATCGTCCTTATTTTCCTCTGTAAAGCTGCTAAATCGGTGGTCGTCCAAGAGATAATACCAAATGAATAGCTCAGCGCCGAGCAAGCGTAGGTGTTAATCGCTTTTATCAGATTCTTGCTGTTAAGACCAGTTCTCATTATCCTCCTCAATCTTCGGGTAAACTCCTCCGTTAATTCTTTCTTCATCTGAGTCTGATTGATTTTTCTTGCCTGTTTTATGCCTAGATACTTGTATGTGTCTCCTTCCTTTAATGCTTCAATTTCTGCACCTTCCTTGAGTTTGAACGTACCATCTTCTATTTTTCCTCTCGTTATGTTTAGCAGTCGACATTTTTCTAGTCCAAACTTCATTTTGATGTCTTCCGAGAATCCTTCCACCATTTTCAGCATCAGTTGCATTTGTTTTTCGGTAGATGCGAAGAGTTTCAAATCGTCCATGTAAAGGAGATGATTCAGTTTCATCATAGTTCTACTGCCGCTCTTGATGGAAAATCCGTAGTCCGTAGAATTCAATCTATGAGACAAGGGATTCAGGGCCATGCAGAACCACAGAGGGCTCAGCGAGTCTCCTTGGAAAATTCCGCGTCTTATTGGAATAGGTCCTGTTGTAATGGAGCAATCTGCTGCTTTCATTTGGAGACTAGTACGCCAGGTTGACATGGCGTTTTTCAGGAACTTAACAATATTGGGATCCACCTTGTAAATCTTCAAGATCGTCAAGAGCCATTCGTGAGGTATAGAATCGAATGCTTTTTTGTAGTCTATGTAGGCAGCGTAAAGATTCCTTCGCTTGGAGAACGCTTGATTGCAGATAACTGAATCTATTATTAGTTGTTCTTTGCACCCTCGGCTGTCTTTGGTGCATCCTTCCTGTTGCATGGCGATGATGTTATTTCTTTCGCAATGGTTGTGAATTCGGTTTGATATGCAAGATGTGATTAATTTGTACATCGTTGGAAGACATGTGATCGGTCGGTACTTGGATGGGTCTTCTGTATTCCTTTGGTCTTTAGGTAACAGGTATGTTGTGCCATGTGTAAGGAATACTGGCATTCTTTCAGGATTTTCAATGACATCATTTATTGCGGAGGTCAATTTGTCATGCATGATCCAAAGTTTCTTGATCCAGAAGTTCTGTAATCCATCAGGCCCAGGTGCTTTCCAGTTGTGCAGTCCTCTGATAGCTGATTTTACTTCTTCAATCGTGATCATGTCATGCTGCATCGGCTCATATTTTATAGCTTCAGATTTTTCATCTTCAATCCATCCGGTATCTCCATTGAACTGAGGTTTTGTTGATAATTGTTTGGTCCAGAATCGTTCAATGGCTTCCTTTGGTGGTAACTTTCCATTTTCTCCATCCGACGATGTGAGTAACCGGTAGAAAGATTCTTCCGACTTTTCGAATGAATTATTGTCTCTTTTCCGGCTATAATTGCTTTTATATCTCCTCAAGCGTTCTGCATACAGACTTAATTTTTGCTTCAGAGTGTCGAGGCAATGGTGAGCTGTAGCATTCTCCGTCTCTCGTTCTGTGTGTGTCCTGTTTCTATCCATGATCTCTTTGGCAGCTTTCACAACCTTTCTTCCTCGATTCCCGTTCAAGTACTCCGTCAGTCGTCCAATGTCTCTTCTTAGCCTTTCTGTTTTGTGTTGAAGACGTTTCTGCCATGCTGGCGCGTGTAATTTGTGTAATTTTGGACCATCGTTGTTCGTTCGGCGAATTTTTGCCCCCATGGTTTTCGCTGTCGTCAGCGCTGCACAGTGAAAAACTAGATGCAGATATTCCAATGAACTTCCGTTCTGTAGGTATTCAGGTAAAACGTCCTTATTCAAGATGTCGATTATAAGTGACAGTTTTTTGGATGTATTGAGTCGTGGAGGTGCTACTCGATGAAGAGGATCTGTTCCTTCCAGTTCGGCAAAGTATCTCCTCAGGTCAGAGTCAACTTGTCGGTGGAGCTCTTCCCTATCGTCCTGGTGTTCAGGCTCATTTGCTTTGCAAGAAGGACTTTCAGTATCAATGTCTTCTGGGTGTTGTTGCCTACTGAGGTGTTGGTGTTATTCTCCATTGCTAGCGGACGCTGAAGTTCTCGTTTATTTGCGTCGATTCGGGCCGTTGGTACTAGTTCATTTCTCAGAATTACGCGGTACTGGTCTGCCACTCGTTGTTCAGTGACATTGACATTTGGGTAGGCAATGCAGAGTTCCTCATGGAGCCTTTTCCTATAGTTGTTCGTGTTCTGCCCTAGTCCCGTGATGGAGTTATATATGCGCACAATAGTTTCATTCATGGACGTTGTCCACTTCATGGGCTTTCTCACTAACCCCGCTTGGGTGAGCACATTATTATTATTATTATAAATAGTAGATGAATCCCTAAAACAATGTTCTTGAATGACAAAAAAAGCAGGATTGGAAATTATCCTGGTTATAGTGAACCAATGTCTCAATAAATGAGAGGATGAAATAACTCAAAACAAACGAAATTAATTCAGGAACATAATACACATTGATATAAAAGTGGACAAACAAATCAACAGTTGTTGGTTTTCATATATCTGAGTTGATTTCGTTTATTTATCGCCCTTATTCGAAGGCTCACTTATTTGATATCCTCCTACTTAATTTTTACTGATAATTAGTATATCTGGTCATATTTTGAATTTTTAATTTTTTTTATACCATACTTGGAACGGGACCTAACGTTGTCTTTTGAGTACACCTACCAATTTTTAATTTTTTTTCAAACCTAATGTTTCATTTAGAATACACTCTATATCATAAATGATTCATTATATCAGACTTGCACTCTGAATTCATACATAACCTATTGCTTGATTGCAGGTCAAGAAGCGTTCAGTGGATTTTTTTTTGCATAGTACTTGAAACAGTATTAACTGTTAACTTTTATGATCCCCTATCAATTTTTATTTGTTTTCAAAATAAATGTTTCATTAAGAATATGCTGTAAATTCAAATATCAGACTTGCACTCCAATATTATGAATTTTCTATTTCTTGATCGCAGGTCAAGGAGCGTTCAGTCTGTTACGCATAGTACTTAAAACAGTACTGTTGTCTTTTCTCTACATCTAACAATTTTCAATTTTTTTCGAAGTTAATATTTCATTTTGAATATAGTGCGCGGGCTGGAGTCACAAATCCTACAAAAGTTTCATTTTATAGGTTTCTCCTTCTTCCTAAATTTCTCAATGTAGTCATTCACATTGAAAAGTTTGATATTAGGATCTTCTTTTCTTCTTATAGATGTCATATTCAGAATCTCTTTCAGAATGAAAGACCTCGTCAAGCGTTTTCTCAGATTTCCGTTCGACACATACTGCTTTTTTTCTCCAACATCGGAATTTATTTTCTTCACGACCTTTTTGCTATGTTCATCTTGATTACCTTCTCTTCTTTCAGCGTGAGTGTCGGATTTTTTCTGCGGAACTTTTCCTCTTTTTCGTTCTCCTACATGTGACTTCAGAAAATTCCTGATTTGAACTGTTCTCCTCAAGTCAATTTGTTTAGACTTCAATTTTTCCAATCCCATTCTCAAGATCTTCTTTCTGTCCATCTCGTCTTCCACAATGAAAAAAATATTTAAGTATGAAACGATAAAATTCGATAGTATCAAAGTTAAAAAATGTAAACCACAACACAATATTTGCAGCACGAAGCACATTCACAACTGAATACTTTGTACATCTACTCCGCTGTTATATAGCCCCTCTACCATCCCTCCCTAGCACCCCACCACCCAATTGCCGTTCCGTCGTCTGATTCGATATTAGATTGCTGTGACTTAAAATTTCTATGGAATCAACGTATTACATTCGTTCAATTTAACTGTCACACGTCGGACTGTTTGTTAATTTATCCTTAACTTCCTATAACCCATTTTAAAGTGTTACTTTTATTAGTTGTATGATGAGCCTTGAGAAAGGAACAAAATACAGTAGAATCCGATTATTATGACGCCGGCTATATTGACCAATCGCTTATGATGACGCAATTGCACTGTTAAGTTTGGTTTCATTCAAAACTCCTTTCAACAGGATTCGGATTTAATGACTTCGCTTATAATGACATGTCGCTTACAATGACATGATTTCAGATACAACAACATTATTTGTAGAAAATTTCTCCGGTTATAGTGACATCTCGATCGTTTTCTCAAGCCACCCCACCCCTTTTCATACGACGAGGTTCGATAGGATACGAGATATATCTGATTTTTTTTTAAACGAAAAAGTTCTTCATATTTTGTTGTTTTTGTGTTTGTTTTCAATAAACGAAACATATAATTTGTCGTTTTTTCTCTCAAATTGAATCCATAAAATATATCATCAATTTTGCTTTTTGTGACTTCCGGTTATTATGACGTGTTTTTCATTTCCCCACAATGTCATTATAAGCGGATTCTACTGTAGTTCCGATACGTTGGCGAATTCATAAGAGATCGTTTTTCAACCTGTCCAAATTCCTGCGATATTTTACTTATTGTGTTCAATCCATTATTTATGATACCTAAAAAGAACATATAAAATATTTTGTTATTTTGTGATACTTGAGCCTAACACTAAAAATACCTGAAATTATAGAGTGTTTTATAAAATTATGAGTTTATGAAACATATGCGAATTTATATGATAATTGTCCAGAGTATTTTTCTTACAGAAAGAATATACTATATTACCCTTTATTTTTTCAAACGTTTCTGATATTATGAAATGATAAAATATCAACAATTGAAAAGTATAAGTTATCGATACAGATAATAACTATCTGGATAAGCAAGTATTGAAGCGCATTAGTATTTCAATTCTTAAGTTTGTTTGAAATCTCGCTGCTCCAAACAATATTTCAAAATTAATAATTTCTAGAGAATTCTTTTTCATCATTTACATTCACGTTGTAGATGGTATACACGTTTTTCCTGAGGAAATAAAAACTATAGAAAGAATGTCCCTGAATAGATTTAACGACTCTGATGTATATGCAGAAATCCATGTAGGTTCCTATATATAAGTACAGAATCGTTATTTTTTATTTTCACCCTAATTATACGGAGCACTACTATCTACTTCATGAATTTCATTTTCAATGTCTTAACCGGAAAACCGAAGAATTTTGAGTATATAATAATGAATAAATAAATAAATAAATTAATAAATAAATAAATAAATAAATAATTAAAATGAAGTATTTTCATATTATGAGAGCTAAAAACTTGGTTTCTTAAAAAACGGCATGGATTCCCCATCGAGTAACATGTGACTCTGGTGACATGACAATGAATTTTCCAAGATTTCCAGCTTTCAGTATGCTTTAACGATAGAATGGTGCAACATTCAGGAATTGTTGTCGAAGTCATAATGTATTTTTAACAGCATATCCACCAAAAAATTCTTTCGTTTCGTACTCTCATCGAAAAAAATTTGTTTAAATGAAAACCTCTATTTTAGTCGAATTATGATCCAGCCTATCCTTACTATGCCCAAAATTGACAAGGTATTCCTGGATACGGAATATTCTGCTATCGTTTTTCAAAATGGGGAATTATACGGAAATAACTTGATATTAGTCCGAAAGTCACACTAAAACATTTGTAAGGCCTCACTATCTCCAAAATTTAAGACGAAAATCGGAAATTATATTCACGCCCAGTACGAAAAGAAGATATTAAAAAAAAAATAACCAATGCAAGTGACATTCAGTAAAGTGAAAATAAAATATCGCCAAAATAATGTCGAAATTAGACATAGTCAAACTTATGCAAGTTTTTGGCCGTCCAACTTCATTTGCTGTTTAGATTAGATATTTTATGATTTCTATGCTGATCCGGCTATCGAAAATATTCAAAATGATTTTGAAAAGGCCGTTCTATAGAAAAAAATTTTATTTTGAGATGCTGGGGTTCGAACATAAATCGATAATTAATTGCAATATTTCCGAAAAATGCATCAACAATCAAATATCTTATTTCAAAATACTTCAAAGTTCATGCTATACAATTCCTTGTTTTCGCAGGTAGTAATTATGACCAAATCGGTCCGTTGCGGGCGGAAACGTTGAGGGATGGTTTATTGTATTGGTTATACTGAACCTGTGTTATTCTGTACCTGTCACCTAGTCAAAGTAACAAATATTTTACTGTATACTTCAATACGTCAATGGTTTTGAATAGGGTTTTTTTTGCTTATCAAGAAATAGTAGTCCTGTAGATCAGTTATGGCACTTTTTTGGTTTTCATGATATTGTTCTGGTTTTTTTTACAGATAAATCCCCTTTGTATTTGTCAAGAGAAATGAGATTTCGATAATTAAGTATGAACGTTGACTTCTATTCTATCTGTCTATTATATTCGTCAATGTAAACTGTTCTTTGTTTCAGGCTCAGGTAATTTCTTTGAAATTGATTCATTTTAATGAAACATCCTCTACACATCCATATAGCTCATGGAAAACTTCGAAAAACCGAATAAAAAAGTTACTTTCTTCCGTCATGAATTTTTTAAAATGGATTGCTGAAATTTATTAGAGAAAATAACGAAAAATTTTGGTTGCAGTAGCCTTTTTCTTGAGGTTGAAACTGGAATAATAATATTCGCGAGAGTACTGAAGCTGGCATATGGAAAAATGAGAAAACAATATAAAAAATTACGGTGCGTAGCGTAGCGTTAGATCTATGACGCCATTATAACTAGTGAAACTGGAAAGAGCAAATTTTTCCAATTATCTGTAGGATATAAATAGTAGATGAATCCCTAAAACAATGTTCTTGAATGACAAAAAAAGCAGGATTGAAAATTATCCTGGTTATAGTGAACCAATGTCTCAATAAATGAGAGGATGAAATAACTCAAAACAAACGAAATTAATTCAGGAACATAATACACATTGATATAAAAGTGGACAAACAAATCAACAGTTGTTGGTTTTCATATATCTGAGTTGATTTCGTTTATTTATCGCCCTTATTCGAAGGCTAACTTATTTGATATCCTCCTACTTAATTTTTACTGATAATTAGTATATCTGGTCATATTTTGAAGTTTTAATTTTTTTTATACCGTACTTGTAACGGGACCTAACGTTGTCTTTTGAGTACACCTAACAATTTTTAATTTTTTTTCAAACCTAATGTTTCATTTAGAATACACTCTATATCATAAATGATTCATTATATCAGACTTGCACTCTGAATTCATACATAACCTATTGCTTGATTGCAGGTCAAGAAGCGTTCAGTGGATTTTTTTTGCATAGTACTTGAAACAGTACTAACTGTTAACTTTTATGAACCCCTATCAATTTTTATTTGTTTTCAAAATTAATGTTTCATTTAGAATATGCTGTAAATTCAAATATCAGACTTGCACTCCAATATTATGAATTTTCTATTTCTTGATCGCAGTTCAAGGAGCGTTCAGTCTTTTACGCATAGTACTTAAAACAGTACTGTTGTCTTTTCTCTACATCTAACAATTTTCAATTTTTTTCGAAGTTAATATTTCATTTTGAATATAGAGCGCGGGCTGGAGTTACAAATCCTACAAAAGTTTCATTTTATAGGTTTCTCCTTCTTCCTAAAAATCTCAATGTAGTCATTCACATTGAAAAGTTTGATATTAGGATCTTCTTTTCTTCTAATAGATGTCATATTCAGAATCTCCTTCAGAATGAAAGACCTCGTCAAGCGTTTTCTCAGATTTCCGTTCGACACATACTGCTTTTTTTCTCCAACATCGGAATTTATTTTCTTCACGACTTTTTGGCTATGTTCATCTTGATTACCTTCTCTCCTTGCAGCGTGAGTGTCGGATTTTTTCTGCGGAACTTTTCCTCTTTTTCGTTCTCCTACATGTGACTTCAGAAAATTCCTTATTTGAACTGTTCTCCTCAAGTCAATTTGTTTAGACTTCAATTTTTCCAATCCCATTCTCAAGATCTTCTTTCTGTCCATCTCGTCTTCCACAATGAAAAAAATATTTAAGTATGAAACGATAAAATTCGATAGTATCAAAGTTAAAAAATGTAAACCACAACACAATATTTGCAGCACGAAGCACATTCACAACTGAATACTTTGTACATCTACTCCGCTGTTATATAGCCCCTCTACCATCCCTCCCTAGCACCCCACCACCCAATTGCCCGTTCCGTCGTCTGATTCGATATTAGATTGCTGTGACTTGAAATTTCTATGGAATCAATGTATTACATTCGTTCAATTTAACTGTCACACGTCGGACTGTTTGTTGATTTATCCTTAACTTCCTATGACCAATTTTAAAGTGTTACTTTTATTAGTTGTATGATGAGCCTTGAGAAAGGAACAAAATAGTTCCGAAACGTTGGCGAATTCATAAGAGATTGTTTTTCAACCTGTTCAAATTCCTGCGATATTTTACTTATAGTGTTCAATCCATTATTTATGATACCTAAAAAGAACATATAAAATATTTTGTTATTTTGTGATACTTGAGCCTAACACTAAAAATACCTAAAATTATAGAGTGTTTTATATAATTATGAGTTTATGAAACATATGAGAATTTAAATGATAATTGTCCAGAGTATTTTTCTTACAGAAAGAATATACTATATTACTGTTTATTTTTTCAAACGTTTCTGATATTATGAAATGATAAAATATCAACAATTGAAAAGTATAAGTTATCGATACAGATAATGACTATCTGGATAAGCAAGTATTGAAGCGCATTAGTATTTCAATTCTTAAGTTTGTTTCAAATCTCGCTGCTCCAAACAATATTTCAAAATTAATAATTTCTAGAGAATTCTTTTTCATCATTTACATTCACGTTGTAGATGGTATACACGTTTTTCCTGAGGAAATAAAACTATAGAAAGAATGTCCCTGAATAGATTTAACGACTCTGATGTATATGCAGAAATCCATGTAGGTTCCTATATATAAGTACAGAATCGTTATTTTTTGTTTTCACCCTAATTATACGGAGCACTACTATCTACTTCATGAATTTCATTTTCAAGGTCTTAACCGGGAAACCGAAAAGTTTTTAGTATATAATAATGAATAAATAAATAAATAAATAATTAAATAAATAAATAAATAAATAAATAAATAAATAAATAAATAAATAAATAAATAAATAATTAAAATGAAATATTCTTATATTATAAGAGCTAAAAACTTGGTTTCTCAAAAAACGGCATGGATTCCCCATCGAGTAACATGTGACTCTGGTGACATGACATTGAATTTTCCAAGATTTCCAACTTTCAGTATGCTTTAACGATAGAATGGTGCAACATTCAGGAATTGTTGTCGAAGTCATAATGTATTTTTAACAGCATATCCACCAAAACATTCTTTCGTTTCGTACTTTCATCGAAAAAAATTTGTTTAAATGAAAACCTCTATTTAAGTCGAATTATGATCCAGCTTATCCTTACTATGCCCAAAATTGACAAGGTATTCCTGGATACGGAATATTCTGCTAACGTTTTTCAAAATGGGGAATTATACGGAAATTATTATTATTATTATTATTGAACTCTTTATTGCATTAAAACAAGTTTCATACATTTTTATAGAATTGTGCAAAAGGTGGACATATCGCCATGCAATTTCTTCCTGCCAACCAGAAATAATCTATTAAAGAAACTTATATCTAAAAACAAGAATACCTGACCTAACTTAAATTCAGTTCAACCTGCTCCAAAATAGGGAGAAAGGGGAATGGGAGGGAGAAGGATAGACGTCGCCGAAGAAAGGGACCATATTAAACATGGGTATCAAGTAGGTGTGATGGGTGAAGCACTTAAATATCTCCTGAGGAAAAACCTAAATGAAAGGTAAGTTACCTTCCGAACGATATCCGGAGGGAGGCGATTCCAGAGCCGGGGAAACAGAACTGTGAAGCTATTCGAGCAAACATTAGTCGAGTGGAGTGGTATCCTCAAGGTCAAGTTATAGAGTGCCCTTGTCTGACGGACCCCATCTCCCAGAAGACTAAGACCATCATACAGGTATTCAGGCTCGCGGGACCTCAACACCTTGAACCCCAGTAAAAGAAGATGCCAAATTCGACGTTGTTTGATGGGTAGCAATCCCATATTTTGCCTGAATTGACTTATATGATCAAATTTCCTTAAGTTGTAGACAAATCGTACACCTGCATTTTGTAACCGCTTCAGTTTCATCAGCTGTGTGTTTGTGAGACCCATTTAGGCTACGTCAGCATAATCGAGTATAGGAAGTACGAGAGAGAAGAATAATGTATTCCTGGTTTCGAAGGGCAAGAAGTTGTTTAAAAGTCGGAGTTGATGCAAGATACAGAAGACTCTTGAACTGATAGAAGCAATCTGATTATTCCAGGATAGAGTTTCGTCCAATAAGATACCAAGGTTTCTAACCTCATTGGAGTAGGGAACAACAACATCGTTGAGGACAATTTTATTATTTACTTTGTCGATCAAACCCAAGTTTCGTTTAGTACCGATAATGATCGACTTAGTTTTGGTAGTATTTAGAGTCAGACCTAAGCTCTCAGCGACGACAGACAGTCGTAAGAGATTCCTGTTTAAATTTTCGATACTAGCCGAGAAATCTTCAACGGAAGTGTGGATATATATTTGTAGGTCATCTGCGAAAAGGTGAAATTTAATGTCCAAGGAATCAGTCCGTGAGGAGACGTAAATAGAGAATAAAAGAGGACCCATCACGCTCCCCTGCGGAACACCTGAAAACACAGTCACCCAATCAGAGGAGCTGCCATCTATCTCAACGGATATTTCGCGATCCTTCAGATAAGAGAAGAAGAAGGCTATGGTATGCTCAGCAAAACCCAGCAGACGCAGCCTGGCCAAAAGTATATCGAAGTCGAGAGAGTCGAAGGCCTTACTAAAGTCTGAGAGAACTAAAACAGTGAGTAGTTTATTATCCATGGCCACGCTGATATCATCAGTTATTTTAGTAAGGGCAGTTGTCGTGCTGCGTTTTTGGCGAAACCCCGACTGGTAGCAATTATGAAGATTATTATTATTCAAATAGTTAATAATTTGGCCTTTAATGATCTTTTCAAAAATTTTAGATAGAGTAGGGAGTATGGAAATGGGTCTAAAGTCCCCTGGACTCGTGGGATTTTGGCACTTAGGTATGGGAATGATTTTAGCATATTTCCATGCACTAGGAAAAATGCCAGTTTGAATTGAAATATTGTAGATATGTGACAGCACAGGAAGAATCTCATTCGCAATGAGCCTCAGAAGGCCCACTCCAATACCATCGGAACCAACCGACCCTGAACCAACCTCTCCCAGAGCAGACTTAACATCGTCTTCATTAATGGGCACAAAATCGAACACACTACCTGGTGGAGAACATGAGCTTAACTTCATCAATGTATTTGTCTTAATACTTTCATTAATCCTAGTACCAGAATTCGCAAAATGCCGGGCAAGCAGAGAGGGATCAAAATTTGCACAAGGTGGGCTGTGCCTCTCGCCCACCCCAACTGAGCGCAAAGTCTGCCAGACCTTCCTTGGTGGTGCGCCATTAAGATTTTCGTGGAGATAATCTCTCTTTGCACTCCTGCACATCCGATTGCAAGTGTTCCTCGCAGTACGATAGTGTTCCCTATTTCATTGCATTCTTGATCTCTTCAGTTAACCAGGGGCATGGAGAATGTCTAACCTTAATGAGTTTCAGGGGCGTAGATTTTTAATATTAATTCATTAAAAATAGTCACCTTTGCATCCAAAGTAGGAGCTTGATAAACCGATTCCCAATCAGCAGCCCTCGCAGTTTGAACCAGCCTCGCCAGATCGACACCTCCTAAATTCCGACATTTTATAACTCGAGGCTTAGGTTTAGGGCATTTGAGTTTAAATCCAGCAAACACCAGGTCATGACGAGAAAATTGATAAGCATGCTGTTGTCCACTGGCAACCACTCTGTTAGGTATAGACGTTATAAACAAGTCGAGTAACGTATCACAGGTAGCACTGTGATGCGTGGGCCTGTTATTCACTAGTTTTAGGTTATAGGATTCCAATATGTTCCTCATCGCCTTCGAACGGGCAGAATTCTGAATCATGCAATTATTCATGTCCCCCATCATGATCACATCCGAATAACAAGCAAAAATTTCGTCCAATACAAACTCCAACTCACCAAAAAATAAATAACTTGATATTAGTCCGAAAGTCACACTAAAACATTTGTAAGGCCTCACTATCTCCAAAATTTAAGACGAAAATCGGAAATTATATTCACGCCCAGTACGAAAAGAAGATATTAAAAAAAAAATAACCAATGCAAGTGACATTCAGTAAAGTGAAAATAAAATATCGCCAAAATAATGTCGAAATTAGACATAGTCAAACTTATGCAAGTTTTTGGCCGTCCAACTTCATTTGCTGTTTAGATTAGATATTTTATGATTTTTATGCTGATCCGGCTATCGAAAATATTCAAAATGATTTTGAAAAGGCCGTTCTATAGAAAAAAGTTTTATTTTGAGATGCTGGGGCTCGAACATAAATCGATAATTAATTGCAATATTTCCGAAAAATGCATCAACAATCAAATATCTTATTTCAAAATACTTCAAAGTTCATGCTATACAATTCCTTGTTTTCGCAGGTAGTAATTATGACCAAATCGGTCCGTTGCGAGCGGAAACGTTGAGGGATGGTTTATTGTATTGGTTATACTGTACCTGTGTTATTCTGTACCTGTCACCTAGTCAAAGTAACAAATATTTTACTGTATACTTCAATACGTCAATGGTTTTGAATAGGGTTTTTTTTGCTTATCAAGAAATAGTAGTCCCGTAGATCAGTTATGGCACTTTTTTGGTTTCCATGATATTGTTCTGGTTTTTTTTACAGATAAATCCCCTTTGTATTTGTCAAGAGAAATGAGATTTCGATAATTGAGTATGAACGTTGACTTCTATTCTATCTGTCTATTATATTCGTCAATGTAAACTGTTCTTTGTTTCAGGCTCAGGTAATTTCTTTGAAATTAATTCATTTTAATGAAACATCCTCTACACATCCATATAGCTCATGGAAAACTTCGAAAAACCGAATAAAAAAGTTACTTTGTTGTTGGTTTTCATATATCTGAGTTGATTTCGTTTATTTATCGCTCTTATTCGAAGGCTCACCTATTTGATATCCTCCTACTTAATTTTTACTGATAATTAGTATATCTGGTCATATTTTGAAGTTTTAATTTTTTTTATACCGTATTTGGAACGGGACCTTACGTTGTCTTTTGAGTACACCTTACAATTTTTAATTTTTTTTTCAAACCTAATGTTTCATTTAGAATACAGTCTATATCATAAATGATTCATTATATCAGACTTGCACTCTGAATTCATACATAACCTATTGCTTGATTGCAGGTCAAGAAGCGTTCAGTGGATTGTTTTTGCATAGTACTTGAAACAGTACTAACTGTTAACTTTTATGATCCCCTATCAATTTTTATTTGTTTTCAAAATTAATGTTTCATTAAGAATATGCTGTAAATTCAAATATCAGACTTGCACTCCAATATTATGAATTTTCTATTTCTTGATCGCAGGTCAAGGAGCGTTCAGTCTTTTACGCATAGTACTTAAAACAGTACTGTTGTCTTTTCTCTACATCTAACAATTTTCAATTTTTTTCGAAGTTAATATTTCATTTTGAATATAGAGCGCGGGCTGGAGTTACAAATCCTACAAAAGTTTTCATTTTATAGGTTTCTCCTTCTTCCTAAAAATCTCAATGTAGTCATTCACATTGAAAAGTTTGATATTAGGATCTTCTTTTCTTCTAATAGATGTCAGATTCAAAATCTCCTTCAGAATGAAAGACCTCGTCAAGCGTTTTCTCAGATTTCCGTTCGACACATACTGCTTTTTTTCTCCAACATCGGAATTTATTTTCTTCAAGACTTTTTGGCTATGTTCATCTTGATTACCTTCTCTTCTTGCAGCGTGAGTGTCGGATTTTTTCTGCGGAACTTTTCCTCTTTTTCGTTCTCCTACATGTGACTTCAGAAAATTCCTGATTTGAACTGTTCTCCTCAAGTCAATTTGTTTAGACTTCAATTTTTCCAATCCCATTCTCAAGATCTTCTTTCTGTCCATCTCGTCTTCCACAATGAAAAAAATATTTAAGTATGAAACGATAAAATTCGATAGTATCAAAGTTAAAAAATGTAAACCACAACACAATATTTGCAGCACGAAGCACATTCACAACTGAATACTTTGTACATCTACTCCGCTGTTATATAGCCCCTCTACCATCCCTCCCTAGCACCCCACCACCCAATTGCCCGTTCCGTCTTCTGATTCCCGGTCTTAACCGGGAAACCGAAAAATTTTGAGTATATAATAATGAAATAAATAAATAAATAATAAAAATGAAATATTCTCATATTATAAGAGTTAAAAACTTGGTTTCTTGAAAAACGGCATGGATTCCCCATCGAGTAACATGTGACTCTGGTGACATGACATTGAATTTTCCAAGATTTCCAGCTTTCAGTATGCTTTAACGATGGAATGGTGCAACATTCAGGAATTGTTGTCGAAGTCATAATGTATTTTTAACAGCATATCCACCAAAAAATTCTTTCGTTTCGTACTTTCATCGAAAAAAATTTGTTTAAATGAAAGCCTCTATTTTAGTCGAATTATGATCCATCCTATCCTTACTATGCCCAAAATTGACAAGGTATTCCTGGATACGGAATATTCTGCTATCGTTTTTCAAAATGGGGAATTATACGGAAATAACTTGATATTAGTCCGAAAGTCACACTAAAACATTTGTAAGGCCTCACTATCTCCAAAATTTAAGACGAAAATCGGAAATTATATTCACGCCCAGTACGAAAAGAAGATATTGAAAAAAAAAATAACCATTGCAAGTGACATTCAGTAAAGTGAAAATAAAATATCGCCAAAATAATGTCGAAATTAGACATAGTCATACTTATGCAAGTTTTTGGCCGTCCAACTTCATTTGCTGTTTAGATTAGATATTTTATGATTTCTATGCTGATCCGGCTATCGAAAATATTCGAAATGATTTTGAAAAGGCCGTTTTATAGAAAAAAGTTCTATTTTGAGATGCTGGGGTTCGAACATAAATCGATAATTAATTGCAATATTTCCGAAAAATGCATCAACAATCAAATATCTTATTTCAAAATACTTCAAAGTTCTTCTATACAATTCCTTGTTTTCGCAGGTAGTAATTATGACCAAATCGGTCCGTTGCGGGCAGAAACGTTGAGGGATGGTTTATTGTATTGGTTATACTGTACCTGTGTTATTCTGTACCTGTCACCTAGTCAAAGTAACAAATATTTTACTGTATACTTCAATACGTCAATGGTTTTGAATAGGGTTTTTTTTGCTTATCAAGAAATAGTAGTCCCGTAGATCAGTTATGGCACTTTTTTGGTTTCCATGATATTGTTCTGGTTTTTTTTACAGAGAAATCCCCTTTGTATTTGTCAAGAGAAATGAGATTTCGATAATTAAGTATGAACGTTGACTTCTTTTCTATCTGTCTATTATATTCGTCAATGTAAACTGTTCTTTGTTTCAGGCTCAGGTAATTTCTTTTGAAATTAATTCATTTCAATGAAACATCCTCTACACATCCATATAGCTCATGGAAAACTTCGAAAAACCGAATAAAAAAGTTACTTTCTTCCGTCATGAATTTCTTAAAATGGATTGCTGAAATTCATTAGAGAAAATAATAAAAATTTTGGTTGCAGTAGCCTTTTTCTTGAGGTTGAAACTGGCACATATCTTCCAAAACCAAAAAACGACTTGGCCTTACACTGGTGGAATCGGTGCTGTGTTATGGCTCAGAGCTGTGGACACTCAACGCAGACTCTAGAAGGAAGATTCAGGCAGTGGAGATGGACTACCTCAGAAGGAGTGCCGGAATATCAAGAATGGAACGAAGGACAAATGCCGAAATAAGACAAATCATGAAGGCAGAGGAGACGGTACTGCAGCGTATAGAAAAGAGAAGTCTTAAATGGTTCGGACATGTCCTTCGTATGCAAGAGGATAGGTTACCGAAACAAATTTTTCAGTGGACTCCTGCTGGCAGAAGGAAACGGGGAAGACCAAGGAAATCCTGGAACGGTACGATCAAGGAGGCAATGGAGGCCCGGGATTTGAATACTGAGGACGTTCTGAACAGAGAAGTACAGTTCTCGCCGTTCCGAGCAGTACCGCCTTCTGCATGACTTTATAAATATTTTCGTCCAACTGAAGTTTTCTCAAGTTCTCCAGTAGTTTCTTCGGTATCAGGCCTGTAGATGAAATGACAATAGGGATGGTCTTTATATCTTTCCGCTTCCACTGTCTTCTGGTTTGTTCCTCGAGATCTCTATATTTTGAAATTTTTTCAGTGTGTCTATCTAGAAGATTGTTATTATTTGGAATTGCCACGTCGATGAATAGTGCTGTGTCCTCATCCTTATTGAGCAATATGAGGTCTGGTCTATTGTGGGTTATTTTCCGGTCTGTGAGAACAGTGCGATCCCAGTAGAGCTTGTGATGTTCGTTTTCCAGCACGGCATCTGGATGGTAATTGTAATAAGGAATCCTTTTCGAAGTTAGAAGTTGGTGTTTTAGTGCCAATTCTTGGTGAAGAATCTTGGCAACAGCATCATGTCTATTTTTGTACTCCGTGCCCGCGAACTTCTGACATCCCCCGGTGATGTGCTGGATAGTTTCATGTGTCGCACAGCCATAACGACAGCTATCGTCCGCCACTGAGGCATCCTTGGCGATGTATCTCATGTAATTTCTTGTTGGAATCACCTGATCCTGGATGGCGAGCATGAAGCCCTCTGTCTCAGGAAACAACCTTCCGGAAGTCAGCCAGTAGTTCGACGCAGATATGTCGACGTAATCATGGTTGACCTCATTCTGGTGCCTCCCATGCAAAGGTTTGCCAATCAGTTTCTGCATTTTACTTTCTGCAGAGTGTTCGACGGTTTCCAAGTGATCCTAGTGTAGCTTTAACGGTGTAGATGTATCAGCAACACAAACTACTCGATGGAGTTCTGACGAAGCTGCCTTGCTCAAGAAATAGTTTCGAAGTCCTTCAATTTCCTGGGACATACGGTTGGACAAATCAACAATTCCTCTACCCCCAAGATGTCGTGGCAGCTCTGTCCGTTCTATTGAGCTTTTGGGGTGATGTTTATTGTGTTTAGTCAGCATCGTCCTTATTTTCTCTGTAAAGCTGCTAAATCGGTGGTCGTCCAAGAGATAATACCAAATGAATAGCTCAGCGCCGAGCAAGCGTAGGTGTTAATCGCTTTTATCAGATTCTTGCTGTTAAGACCAGTTCTCATTATCCTCCTCAATCTTCGGGTAAACTCCTCCGTTAATTCTTTCTTCATCAGAGTCTGATTGATTTTTCTTGCCTGTTTTATGCCTAGATACTTGTATGTGTATCCTTCCTTTAATGCTTCAATTTCTGCACCTTCCTTGAGTTTGAACGTACCATCTTCTATTTTCCCTCTCGTTATGTTTAGCAGTCGACATTTTTCTAGTCCAAACTTCATTTTGATGTCTTCCGAGAATCCTTCCACCATTTTCAGCATCAGTTGCATTTGTTTTTTGGTAGATGCGAAGAGTTTCAAATCGTCCATGTAAAGGAGATGATTCAGTTTCATCATAGTTCTACTCCCGCTCTTGATGGAAAATCCGTAGTCCGTAGAATTCAATCTATGAGACAAGGGATTCAGGGCCATGCAGAACCACAGAGGGCTCAGCGAGTCTCCTTGGAAAATTCCGCGTCTTATTGGAATAGGTCCTGTTGTAATGGAGCAATCTGCTGCTTTCATTTGGAGACTAGTACGCCAGGTTGACATGGCGTTTTTCAGGAACTTAACAATATTGGGATCCACCTTGTAAATCTTCAAGATCGTCAAGAGCCATTCGTGAGGTATAGAATCGAATGCTTTTTTGTAGTCTATGTTGGCAGCGTAAAGATTCCTTCGCTTGGAGAACGCTTGATTGCAGATAACTGAATCTATTATTAGTTGTTCTTTGCATCCTCGGCTGTCTTTGGTGCATCCTTTCTGTTGCATGGCGATTATGTTATTCCTTTCGCAATGGTTGTGAATTCGGTTTGAAATGCACGATGTGATTAATTTGTACATCGTTGGAAGACATGTGATTGGTCGGTACTTGGATGGGTCTTCTGTATTCCTTTGGTCTTTAGGTAACAAGAATGTTGTGCCATGTGTAAGGAATACTGGCATTCTTTCAGGATTTTCAATGACATCATTTATTGCGGAGGTCAATTTGTCATGCATGATCCAAAGTTTCTTGATCCAGAAGTTCTGTAATCCATCAGGCCCAGGTGCTTTCCAGTTGTGCAGTCCTCTGATAGCTGATTTTACTTCTTCAATTGTGATCATGTCATGCTGCATCGGCTCATATTTTATAGCTTCAGATTTTTCATCTTCAATCCATCCGGTATCTCCATTGAAGTGAGGTTTCGTTGATAATTGTTCGGTCCAGAATTGTTCAATGGCTTCCTTTGGTGGTAACTTTAAATTCTCTCCATCCGACGATGTGAGTGACCAGTAGAAAGATTCTTTCGACTTTTCGAATGAATTATTGTCTCTTCCTGTCCTCTCCTGTGATAGACTTTTCGTACTCTGGCAGCTCCTTACGGTTGCTCGGGCGCCAGTGGGGCAATCAGTCAAACCCCACGTCTCTCACAGAATCCCCAAAGAGTTGGAGAGCCCAGGTAGACTTGAGTATCAGTGGAGAAGGGTATCGATGAAGACTAGGGCGGTAGCGTCTTCTAAGTGTCTGCTTTTCAACGGTCTTTAGGCGTCAGAAAGAGTACTTACCTCTTCTAACTAAACTCTTAGATGAAACTGATATGATAAATAGACTCTCACTGGCAAAATAATTGGCAACAAAAATAAATGTTCAACTATTTACTTCTATTAAAATAAACTGTACACAAAAGAAAATAGACAGGTACACTAAATCGTGGACGTCAACGGCTGTGTCTGGTCGGCGCAGGACGGCTGGCAAAATTTCACTTCAGGAAAATGGACGGTTTCGGAAATATACGGAAGTGAGTCAAGTCTCAACTAAACTAAGTGCAAAGAAACATGCACAGTTTCGGAAAAAATATACGGAAGTAAGTCAAGTTTCAATTAAACTAAGTGCAAAGAAACATGCACGGTTTCGGAAAAATATACGGAAGTAAGTCAAGTTTCAATTAAACTAAGTGCAAAGAACGGTTTCGGAAAAATATACGGAAGTAAGTCAAGTTTCAATTAAACTGAGTGCAAAGAAACATGCACGGTTTCGGAAAAATATACGGAAGTAAGTCAAGTTTCAATTAAACTAAGTGCAGAGAACGGTTTCGGAAAAATATACGGAAGTAAGTCAAGTTTCAATTAAACTAAGTGCAAAGAACGGTTTCGGAAAAATATACGGAAGTAAGTCAAGTTTCAATTAAACTGAGTGCAAAGAAACATGCACAGTTTCGGAAAAATATACGGAAGTAAGTCAAGTTTCAATTAAACTAAGTGCAAAGAACGGTTTCGGAAAAATATACGGAAGTAAGTCAAGTTTCAATTAAACTGAGTGCAAAGAAACATGCACGGTTTCGGAAAAATATTTCAACTAAGGCAAGACACAATTGAATGAAAAGTACGAACGGTTTTAAAAATAATCAACGGAATTCAGTCAGGTCGAAATTTGAAAACACCAGTTCACCGGGGTACGCCCTCTATCTCTGTCTCGGTGGTTTGTCTATGATCCGGTGTCCTTCGGTCTCTCTCTCTCTCTCTCGGTTACCTCAAGCTGGCTGGCTGTCAAACAGCGGCCACAGAGTCCGGCGGTGAGGGTATTTGACGGTTATGAAATCCCAACTCTATGCTCGGCGAATCTAACCTATAACTATATTTCAAACGGTTGGAAATCGGGATGAAACGGTCAAATAATCAGGAATCGGAAAAATCAGGGGGGCCCAACGTCCTCCAGGGACCCAAATGTCACCCTACGGTAACGGAAAGCTATATACGGCAGGAAATGGTCAATCTACGGTTAATTCGGATTTTCAGCCAAGCAAAAGTCTAGAGAGAATATTATTCCATAAAGGTGCAATGAAGCGGTAATAATTTCAACAATCACTTGCCTTAGATTTTCCTTTGGTTCGTAAGTACGGTTTTACTAACTTTTCACACACTCCACTCGTTCACCTCTCAACAACGATTCTCTCTTTTTTTTCTCTTCACCTTCCAGGGCCGCGAAGAAATATCCCCTCTCTACTCGGAAAAACTCTCCCCCCTATGGGAAACTCACCAATCCATTGGATAAAGCAAAAATGATACGGTTATTCAATTGGCCCAGAAAAAGACAGAGGCAACGGATGAGAAGGAAAGTAGAAAAAGTTATGAGAACTTTTTCAGAGCAAACAAAAAATGGTAGAACGGAAAGAATTATTAAAATAAATGAATTCTGAAAACATAAGAGATACGGTCTTTCCTACTAACATGGACTGACCGGTGGAAAACTATGAACTAACAATTATCGGTAAGGCTCCTTTCAATCTAACACACAACTATTGTTATCGGTACAACCCCTATGACAGTATTACGGTTTTCTTCAAAAATATTTCGGTTATCAGGCATTATTATGCAAGTATCGGTTGAAAAATTTATTTTTGTGGCGGAGCAAAATCTGGTTCGTCACACCCCCCTCTGCCGTGTGCAAGAAAAATAAAACGGAGTTTTATTTTTCTTCCAACCCTCCTGGGTTTTCGGTGTAATTTGCGGTAGTAGCCTGTGAACAAACCAAAGTTGCGGGGTTATTGAACTCGGAACTATTTTCTGGTATTGTGACCTAGTTAGCGGTACTTTGATGGTGGAAACGGTTAGCGCATCCACCATTTCGGTTGGTGAAATAAAAGATATTTTTCGGAACGGTATTTATTCAACGGAAATATTCAATTCAACGGTATTAACGGTTGCAACGGTGCTTTTTGTTTTTTTTTTTTTCGGTAATAATTTAACGGTATTAATCTACTTTCACCTTCTTTTTCGGTGGGGTCGGCAACGGTGTGGGCGGCGACGGTTTGGACGGTACCGGTATGTGCGTCGGTGCAGGCGTCGGTTCAGGCGTCGGTACAGGCGTCGGTACAGGCGTCGGTACCGGAGTACGGCCTCTGCCCTGCTTCCTGAGGATCCGCTCCGGCTTGGGGTTCCTCGCTGGCTGACGGTGGTTAAGGGAGGTCTGCGGTCACGGTCGGTGGTTCGGGCACAGCAATCCCGTGATAGGACACCCACGCAGCCACACCTAGAACAAAATTTCACCCGCTCCCCTCTGCAGTGTTCTCGTCGGTGGCCTTCGTTGCCACACCGCCAACAGCTTCGGGGGCCCAACCCCAGGTAGACGTGATATCCATCGGTACCCACGGTCCTGGTGGCTGGCGGTTCTGTGCTGGTCCCGGCGTCTCTTTTCCTTTCCGGCGGAACCTCCCAGTCTGCCGACAGGCTGAGCGTCGACCCATTACTTGCTGGAGAAGGCGGTCCGGACGGTGGGGTCGGTTCCCTAAATGTTAACGGTCGGCCCATCGAGTAACGTTTCATCCTGAAAATTTCATACGTTAATCAAACAGAAAATAACGGTTCATCGGTACCCTGTTAGGTCAATCGGTTTTTTTTTTTGTTAGTAACGGTTTTTTACATTTCAGACGGTACCTCTCCAAGGGAGGACTTCAGATCCTTGATGTGAATGTGTCGGAGAATCTTACCACTGCCATCCTTGATGTCATATACCACAGGAGATACTACCTTTATAACGGTATACGGTCCGGAGTATTTCGGAGCCAATTTGGCTGCAATTCCCTCCACTGCGGAAGACAAGGGATGTTCCCTTCGGTATACTTGGTCTCCTACTCGACATCGCCAGTCCCTCCGACGTAGATTGTAGTAGTGGCTCTGCTGGGAGAAAGCTCGTGCAAATCTAGATCTGACAAACTCATAAGTTTCGGTGAAACGGTTTAATTTGTTTGCATGCAAAGCAACTTGCGGTTCGGTATCTGATTCGGTGTCTGGTTCGGTGTGTTCCTTTTCATCCCGGTTGGCCATCTCGGTTAGATACTTGGCGTTCGGTGAACGCATCTCCCTGCCAAAATTCAGGAATGCTGGGGTGTATCCGGTCGACTCCTGCCTTGCAGAGTTTATTGCGAATGTCAATTCCTTCAGATGCTCATCCCAGGTACGCTGATCCTTTTCACAGAACTGGGCTATCATTGTTTTGAGGGTACGGTTGACTCTTTCTACGGGGTGACATTGGGGAGAATAAACTGGTGCTAAACGGTGTCGGATCCCAAGGTCTCGCAGACTTCCCTTGAACAATCGACTATCATATTGTGAACCATTATCACTGATCACGGTTTTCGGGCACCCAAACTTCAGGATTACATCCTCATATAAAGCCTGGTACACACCCTTTGCGGTTGCTCTTCTAAGGGGCCTGGCCTCCACCCATTTCGAAAATCGGTCCTGCATCACAACTAAATAACAATTTCCCTTCCTCGAACGAGGAAGCGGTCCCACAATATCGGTGCTAACGGTATCCCAAGGTTCTCTTACCACATACGGATGCATTTTTCCAGGGGGCTTCTGTTGCGGAACTTTGTACCTCTGACACGTACCACATTTACGGACATATCGGGCTATTTCCTTGAACATTCCTGGCCAATAGTAATTTCGGGCTATACGGGTTATGGTTTTCGCTATCCCCAGGTGTCCAGCGGTCGGTCGGTCGTGGTTTTCCTGTAAAATATCTATTCGGTCGTCCTTTGGAACGCATAGCTTCCAAGGACTGCCGAATTCAGGCTCTGTAAAATCATCAGCATCCCAAAAATGGCGGTATAATTTTCCGGACACAATACTGTAATCGGGAAACGCTGCGGGATTCGCTCTTACCTCAGCCAATCTCTTTCGGTACCATTTACAACTTACAGTCTCCTCGGTCAGACATATAGTCTCGGTGGTCGGTAACGGATTTCTGGATAGACTGTCTGCTACACGGTTGAGGGCTCCTTTCCGGTACTTTATCTCGAAGTCGTATTGCTGTAGAAATATGCTCCATCTCGCAATTCTTCCGGTGGGAGACTTGATAGATTGCAGCCATCGCAAGCTCATGTGGTCGGTTATAACGGTAAAACGGTAGCCTTCTAGATACGGACGCAGCTTGTCTATGCTCCAAACTATTGCCAGACATTCCTTTTCTGTAACAGAGTAATTTTTCTCTGGACCTGACAAGGTCCTGCTAGCATAAGCGATTACTTTTTCCTGTCCATCAACGGTCTGTGTCAAGGCAGCTCCCAGTCCTGCATCGGATGCATCGGTTTGAAGGACGAACGGTTTTGAAAAGTCCGGACAGGCCAATACCGGTGAGTGGGTCAATTTCTGTTTCAGGGTCTCAAAAGCGGTCTGTTGGGCGGTCTCCCATTTCCAGGTTTGCTTCTTCTTGAGTAATGCGGTCAACGGAGTCACAACTTTGGAGAAGTCTTCGATGAATCTTCGGTACCATGAAGCAACACCAAGGAAACTTCTCAATTCTCGTACGGATTTCGGTGCAGGCATCTCATTTATGGCTGAAATCTTATCAGGATCGGTACAAATGCCGTCCTCGGTTACTACATGTCCCAGATATTTCAATGATTTTCTTACAAACTCACATTTTTCCGGATTTAATTGCAGGTTGGCCTCCCTGAGGCGGTGGAAAACTTTCCTTAGGTTGTCAAGATGTTCGTCCAATGTCTCTCCAAGAACTACTATGTCATCCAAGTACGCAAATGTATCCGGTTCCATCTCAGGGCCAATAACTCGGTCTAAAAGACGTTGAAAGGATGCCGGTGCGGAATGCAGACCAAAAGCCATTACTTTGAACTGGAACAGCCCACGGCCAGGGACGGTAAATGCGGTGATCGGTCGACTCTCGGGGGCTAACGGTACCTGCCAATAACCCTGTTTCAAATCAATAGTGGATATATACTTGGCTTTTCTCAACTTGTCTAAAATTCCTGAAATATAAGGCAACGGATAGGCATCTTTAACGGAGACATTGTTGAACATTCGGAAATCTATACAAAATCGGGGTTTACCATCCTTTTTCTTGACAATTACTATCGGTGAACTCCACGGGGATGAAGACGGTTCTATAATGCCTTTGGCCAGCATTCGGTCGACCTCATTGTTTATTATCTCCTGCATCTTCGGATTTTGGGGACGGTAACGTTGCTTGATCGGTTCGGTGCCTGGTTTGAGTTTAATTCGGTGTTTTATCAGTGGAGTTGTTCCTCGGAGATTTTCGAACGCCTTCAATTCGGTCTGTAGAAACTCCTCCAGCCTGACTTTCTCTTCTCCACTCAGATTCGACAAAAGCGGTCCTATCGCATGTAGTTGTCCTCGGTTCTCTGGCTCGCTGAGCCGGGCTTGGATGGACCTTCCATTCAGGAAACATTCGGCGGTTTGGAGATTGATTGAGAAGTTGTGTGTCCTCAGTATATCCATTCCCAGTACAACATTGATCGGTAAATCTGAAACTAACAACAATTTAGCTTCCATAATTTCAGACCCAATTCGGACCGGTGCGGTATATATTTCTTTAATCGGTATTGAACTTCCGTTAGCGACGGTGGTGGTAACGTCCCTAACATAATCCGGTTGTATACCCACTACCCTGCAGTAGGCGGCCACTTCACTGCTGATAAAGGACCTGGTGGCTCCGGTGTCCAACAGTGCTGGGAACTCCTTGTCTCCTACAAAAACATTAATTATCGGACGGTAATCGGTAGGTTTTTCTCTCTCATGGACCGAGGATGGGGTTGCTTGGAACTGACGTATCCCCGGTTTCGGACAGTTCCTTAGTAGTTTAACGGACACTTACAATCCCTAGACATGACACCCCTCTTACCACATCGAGAGCAGAACAGCAGCGGTTTCGAGGTGCATTGTGCTCGGAGATGACCCTTGCCACCACATCTCCAGCACTGGGGTTCGGTTGACGGTCGGTTCGACTTTTTCGGTTCATCCTGTCGCTGGGGTATTGCAGAGCTCTGAGCTACTTTCGGTTTTTCAGACGGTTCGGTGCGGTTCGGAGTGTTCAGGTGCATTCCGATCGGTTTGACGTTCGGTGGGGAATTTCGGAAGGTAAGATGCGGTTCGTTGATGAGACTCTTTTGGATCGGTGGCGAAGCATAGTTAGCGGTTTGCCATTTGACCAATTCAAAAACTTTTCCTTTTCGGAGCAGTTCTTCTATGGTTGAAGTCGGTTGGAAGGCCAGGGCGGTTTGCAGTTCTGGCAGTAAACGTCGTCGGATGATATTCACCTGTTCTTCCTCGGTCGGTCGCTTTACGGTCAGCTTCTGAAACAGGTTTTGCATTCGAGTTACATACAACAAGAGTCGTTCATCGGTTCCTTGAGTGCGTTTCTTGATTTCTTCCAAAAGGATGTCCTCGTAGTCGGGAGGAAGAAAGGCCTCTCGGAGTTGTTCTTTGAAATCGGTCCAGTCGGTGAAGGTGCCTCTCCGGGGAATGTACCAGTCTCTTGCATCCCTACGTAACAGCTCGTATATTGACTCGAATAACTGTTCGTGGCTCACCTTTCTAGCCTCGGCATGATACTCAGCCTCCTCCAGGAATGAGGTCACACTGGTTGATCCATCGAACGTCAGGTTCCATTTCCACACAGGAACGGTAGGAACGATGGAATGGTCGGTGGTTTTCGGCGGTTTCATCGGCGGGTATTCGGTCGTCAGTTCGGCTTCCTTGGTCGTCGGTCCTTCGCTTCTTACTTCTCTCATCCCAGCGGTATCGGTAGGAGATGAGGCAAATGAAACTCTCCTGGTTGATTCGGCAAACTCCCTCGTTAATCGCCTTGACTCAGGGGATGTTATTAGCGGTCTGTTTTCCTCACTGGTTCGGTCGGTTGGCAGTGCTTGTTCAACGGTAAATGGGAGGATGTCGGCGGGCGGTCGGTGGTATGAAGGTTGTTTCTGCAAAAAAGTACGTTCAATTTGTTCGGTTAATAATCTGCAAACTTCTTGTCGGTTCTGCTGCAGCCGGTCATCATGAGTGGTCGGTCGGGATATATCACAATCTTCTCCCAATTTCAACAAGTCTGCTTCTCCAACGGTGGTTGAGCACGGAATCAGACCTGGACCAAGTCTAGATGCGCAGTCCGGTAATTCCTGGTAAATCAGCGACGGTGTGCCGGCTGACAGGTTCTCTGGAATACCACCTAACCAGTGAGTATTCTCCAGCAATCTCATAGCCATCTTCAGAGAGTGCTCCAGCTCGGTTTTCTTGTGAAGCAGACTGACAGCTTCCGGAGATAGACTTCTCAGTCGGCCTTGAACGTGCAGTAGCCGGCTCCTAATGCGCTGCAACTCATTGTCTCTATTATTAAAATCGAACTCACATATCTCTCCCATCAAGTCGAACAACTTGGCACCACAAACCCCAATTTCCTGTGCCTGGTCAATTTCATCTCTTGGAATGAACGGTATGTCGGAATGGATGGCCCTTCTCAGTTGAGCTCTTTTCTCCTGAACGGTGTGTCCCACGGTGCAGCCTCTTGCCTCTAACTCCCACGTAAGTTCGTCACTTTTCAGTCGGTTGACATCCATTTTCACGGTACCAGAAACTCAGAATAAAGATTTACAATATGTACTATACGGATATATGCCAGAAACAAAGAACGGTTACCAATTTGCCAGTGAAGAGTATTTAGAGAAAACGGTACGGTTACGGTAACAGGAACTACTCAAAGAACAGCAGAAGTCCCTGCTCGGGCGCCAGATGTGATAGAGTGGAGAAGGGTATCGATGAAGACTAGGGCGGTAGCGTCTTCTAAGTGTCTGCTTTTCAACGGTCTTTAGGCGTCAGAAAGAGTACTTACCTCTTCTAACTAAACTCTTAGATGAAACTGATTTGATAAATAGACTCTCACTGGCAAAATAATTGGCAACAAAAATAAATGTTCAACTATTTATTTCTATTAAAATAAACTGTACACAAAAGAAAATAGACAGGTACACTAAATCGTGGACGTCAACGGCTGTGTCTGGTCGGCGCAGGACGGCTGGCAAAATTTCACTTCAGGAAAATGGACGGTTTCGGAAATATACGGAAGTGAGTCAAGTCTCAACTAAACTAAGTGCAAAGAAACATGCACAGTTTCGGAAAAAATATACGGAAGTAAGTCAAGTTTCAATTGAACTATGTGCAAAGAACGGTTTCGGAAAAATATACGGAAGTAAGTCAAGTTTCAATTAAACTGAGTGCAAAGAAACATGCACGGTTTCGGAAAAATATACGGAAGTAAGTCAAGTTTCAATTAAACTAAGTGCAGAGAACGGTTTCGGAAAAATATACGGAAGTAAGTCAAGTTTCAATTAAACTAAGTGCAAAGAACGGTTTCGGAAAAATATACGGAAGTAAGTCAAGTTTCAATTAAACTGAGTGCAAAGAAACATGCACAGTTTCGGAAAAATATACGGAAGTAAGTCAAGTTTCAATTAAACTAAGTGCAAAGAACGGTTTCGGAAAAATATACGGAAGTAAGTCAAGTTTCAATTAAACTGAGTGCAAAGAAACATGCACGGTTTCGGAAAAATATTTCAACTAAGGCAAGACACAATTGAATGAAAAGTACGAACGGTTTTAAAAATAATCAACGGAATTCAGTCAGGTCGAAATTTGAAAACACCAGTTCACCGGGGTACGCCCTCTATCTCTGTCTCGGTGGTTTGTCTATGATCCGGTGTCCTTCGGTCTCTCTCTCTCTCTCGGTTACCTCAAGCTGGCTGGCTGTCAAACAGCGGCCACAGAGTCCGGCGGTGAGGGTATTTGACGGTTATGAAATCCCAACTCTATGCTCGGCGAATCTAACCTATAACTATATTTCAAACGGTTGGAAATCGGGATGAAACGGTCAAATATTCAGGAATCGGAAAAATCAGGGGGGCCCAACGTCCTCCAGGGACCCAAATGTCACCCTACGGTAACGGAAAGCTATATACGGCAGGAAATGGTCAATCTACGGTTAATTCGGATTTTCAGCCAAGCAAAAGTCTAGAGAGAATATTATTCCATAAAGGTTCAATGAAGCGGTAATAATTTCAACAATCACTTGCCTTAGATTTTTCTTTGGTTCGTAAGTACGGTTTTACTAACTTTTCACACACTCCACTCGTTCACCTCTCAACAACGATTCTCTCTTTTTTTCTCTTCACCTTCCAGGGCCGCGAAGAAATATCCCCTCTCTACTCGGAAAAACTCTCCCCCCTATGGGAAACTCACCAATCCATTGGATAAAGCAAAAATGATACGGTTATTCAATTGGCCCAGAAAAAGACAGAGGCAACGGATGAGAAGGAAAGTAGAAAAAGTTATGAGAACTTTTTCAGAGCAAACAAAAAATGGTAGAACGAAAAGAATTATTAAAATAAATGAATTCTGAAAACATAAGAGATACGGTCTTTCCTACTAACATGGACTGACCGGTGGAAAACTATGAACTAACAATTATCGGTAAGGCTCCTTTCAATCTAACACACAACTATTGTTATCGGTACAACCCCTATGACAGTATTACGGTTTTCTTCAAAAATATTTCGGTTATCAGGCATTATTATGCAAGTATCGGTTGAAAAATTTATTTTTGTGGCGGAGCAAAATCTGGTTCGTCACACTCCTCAGGCGTTCTGCATACAGACTTAATTTTTGCTTCAGAGTGTCGAGGCAATGGTGAGCTGTAGCATTCTCCGTCTCTCGTTCTGTGTGTGTCCTGTTTCTATCCATGATCTCTTTGGCAGCTTTCACAACCTTTCTTCCTCGATTCCCGTTCAAGTACTCCGTCAGTCGTCCAATGTCTCTTCTTAGCCTTTCTGTTTTGTGTTGAAGACGTTTCTGCCATGCTGGCGCGTGTAATTTGTGTAATTTTGGACCATCATTGCTCGTTCGGCGAATTTTTGCCCCTATGGTTTTCGCTGTCGTTAGCGCTGCACAGTGAAAAACTAGATGCATATATTCCAATGAACTTCCGTTCTGTAGGTATTCAGGTAAAATGTCCTTATTCAAGATGTCGATTATAAGTGACAGTTTCTTGGATGTATTGAGCCGTGGAGGTGCTACTCGATGAAGAGGATCTGTTCCTTCCAGTTCGGCAAAGTATCTCCTCATGTCAGAGTCAACTTGTCGGCGGAGCTCTTCCCTATCGTCCTGGTGTTCAGGCTCACTTGCGTTGCAAGATGGACTTTCAGTATCAGTTTCTTCTGCCTGTTGTTGCCCAGGCATGTGAATTTCATCAGAGATGTTGGTGTTATTCTATTATGTTATGACTTTAGCCTTGCGGCTTTCACACTCCTCTCCAGAGGAAAATTCACTTACCCAGATATCTGAGATATCAAAAGGATTAAGCTCTGTTGGAGCCCTTTCCAGGTTTTCGGGCTCGTGGTGGTGGTGGGGTTCGGGTCGCTCCTCGGCTTCCTGCTGTAGGTTGGATTCCTGCTCCACCCGCACTTCCTGTCGGAGCAGACGGTGTTCCTCTGCATTCCCCATGTACTTGCGTACAGTTCTCGCCGTTCCGAGCAGTACCGCCTTCTGCATGACTTTATAAATGTTTTCGTCCAACTGAAGTTTTCTCAAGTTCTCCAGTAGTTTCTTCGGTATCAGGCCTGTAGATGAAATGACAATAGGGATGGTCTTTATATCTTTCCGCTTCCACTGTCTTCTGGTTTGTTCCTCGAGATCTCTATATTTTGAAATTTTTTCAGTGTGTCTATCTAGAAGATTGTTATTATTTGGAATTGCCACGTCGATGAATAGTGCTGTGTCCTCATCCTTATTGAGCAATATGAGGTCTGGTCTATTGTGGGTTATTTTTCGGTCTGTGAGAACAGTGCGATCCCAGTAGAGCTTGTGATGTTCGTTTTCCAGCACAGCATCTGGATGGTAATTGTAATAAGGAATCCTTTTCGAAGTTAGAAGTTGGTGTTTTAGTGCCAATTCTTGGTGAAGAATCTTGGCAACAGCATCATGTCTATTTTTGTACTCCGTGCCTGCGAACTTCTGACATCCCCCGGTGATGGCTGGATAGTTTCATGTGTCGCACAGCCATAACGACAGCTATCGTCCGCCACTGAGGCATCCTTGGCGATGTATCTCATGTAATTTCTTGTTGGAATCACCTGATCCTGGATGGCGAGCATGAAGCCCTCTGTCTCAGGAAACAACCTTCCGGAAGTCAGCCAGTAGTTCGACGCAGATATGTCGACGTAATCATGGTTGACCTCATTCTGGTGCCTCCCATGCAAAGGTTTGCCAATCAGTTTCTAAATTTTACTTTCTGCAGAGTGTTCGACGGTTTCCAAGTGATCCTGGTGTAGCTTTAACGGTGTAGATGTATCAGCAACACAAACTACTCGATGGAGTTCTGACGAAGCTGCCTTGCTCAAGAAATAGTTTCGAAGTCCTTCAATTTCCTGGGACATACGGTTGGACAAATCAACAATTCCTCTACCCCCAAGATGTCGTAGCAGCTCAGTCCGTTCTATTGAGCTTTTGGGGTGATGTTTATTGTGTTTAGTCAGCATCGTCCTTATTTTTCTCTGTAAAGCTGCTAAATCGGTGGTCGTCCAAGAGATAATACCAAATGAATAGCTCAGCGCCGAGCAAGCGTAGGTGTTAATCGCTTTTATCAGATTCTTGCTGTTAAGACCAGTTCTCATTATCCTCCTCAATCTTCGGGTAAACTCCTCCGTTAATTCTTTCTTCATCTGAGTCTGATTGATTTTTCTTGCCTGTTTTATGCCTAAATACTTGTATGTGTCTCCTTCCTTTAATGCTTCAATTTCTGCACCTTCCTTGAGTTTGAACGTACCATCTTCTATTTTCCCTCTCGTTATGTTTAGCAGTCGACATTTTTCTAGTCCAAACTTCATTTTGATGTCTTCCGAGAATCCTTCCACCATTTTCAGCATCAGTTGCATTTGTTTTTTGGTAGATGCGAAGAGTTTCAAATCGTCCATGTAAAGGAGATGATTCAGTTTCATCATAGTTCTACTGCCGCTCTTGATGGAAAATCCGTAGTCCGTAGAATTCAATCTATGAGACAAGGTATTCAGGGCCATGCAGAACCACAGAGGGCTCAGCGAGTCTCCTTGGAAAATTCCGCGTCTTATTGGAATAGGTCCTGTTGTAATGGAGCAATCTGCTGCTTTCATTTGGAGACTAGTACGCCAGGTTGACATGGCGTTTTTCAGGAACTTAACAATATTGGGATCCACCTTGTAAATCTTCAAGATCGTCAAGAGCCATTCGTGAGGTATAGAATCGAATGCTTTTTTGTAGTCTATGTAGGCAGCGTAAAGATTCCTTCGCTTGGAGAACGCTTGATTGCAGATAACTGAATCTATTATTAGTTGTTCTTTGCACCCTCGGCTGTCTTTGGTGCATCCTTCCTGTTGCATGGCGATGATGTTATTTCTTTCGCAATGGTTGTGAATTCGGTTTGATATGCACGATGTGATTAATTTGTACATCGTTGGAAGACATGTGATCGGTCGGTACTTGGATGGGTCTTCTGTATTCCTTTGGTCTTTAGGTGACAGGTATGTTGTGCCATGTGTAAGGAATACTGGCATTCTTTCAGGATTTTCAATGACATCATTTATTGCGGAGGTCAATTTGTCATGCATGATCCAAAGTTTCTTGATCCAGAAGTTCTGTAATCCATCAGGCCCAGGTGCTTTCCAGTTGTGCAGTCCTCTGATAGCTGATTTTACTTCTTCAATCGTGATCATGTCATGCTGCATCGGCTCATATTTTATAGCTTCAGATTTTTCATCTTCAATCCATCCGGTATCTCCATTGAACTGAGGTTTTGTTGATAATTGTTCGGTCCAGAATTGTTCAATGGCTTCCTTTGGTGGTAACTTTCCATTTTCTCCATCCGACGGTGTGAGTGACCGGTAGAAAGATTCTTCCGACTTTTCGAATGAATTATTGTCTCTTTTCCGGCTATAATTGCTTTTATATCTCCTCAAGCGTTTTGCATACAGACTTAATTTTTGCTTCAGAGTGTCGAGGCCATGGTGAGTTGTAGCATTCTCCGTCTCTCGTTCTGTGTGTGTCCTGTTTCTATCCATGATCTCTTTGGCAGCTTTCACAACCTTTCTTCCTCGATTCCCGTTCAAGTACTCCGTCAGTCGTCCAATGTCTCTTCTTAGCCTTTCTGTTTTGTGTTGAAGACGTTTCTGCCATGCTGGCGCGTGTAATTTGTGTAATTTTGGACCATCGTTGTTCGTTCGGCGAATTTTTGCCCCCATGGTTTTCGCTGTCGTCAGCGCTGCACAGTGAAAAACTAGATGCAGATATTCCAATGAACTTCCGTTCTGTAGGTATTCAGGTAAAACGTCCTTATTCAAGATGTCGATTATAAGTGACAGTTTTTTTGGATGTATTGAGTCGTGGAGGTGCTACTCGATGAAGAGGATCTGTTCCTTCCAGTTCGGCAAAGTATCTCCTCATGTCAGAGTCAACTTGTCGGTGGAGCTTTTCCCTATCGTCCTGGTGTTCAGGCTCATTTGCTTTGCAAGAAGGACTTTCAGTATCAATGTCTTCTGGGTGTTGTTGCCCAGGTATGTGAACTTCATCAGAGGTGTTGGTGTTATTCTCCATTGCTAGCGGACGCTGAAGTTTAATTGCGTCGATTCGGGCCGTTGGTACTAGTTCATTTCTCAGAATTACGCGGTACTGGTCTGCCACTCGTTGTTCAGTGACATTGACATTTGGGTAGGCAATGCAGAATTCCTCATGGAGCCTTTTCCTATAGTTGTTCGTGTTCTGCCCTAGTCCCGTGATGGAGTTATATATGCGCACAATAGTTTCATTCATGGACGTTGTCCACTTCATGCGCTTTCTCACTAACCCCGCTTGGGTGAGCACTGGCTGAATATCCTGCGCAGCACCTTCAGCGGTTCGAGTCGGCAATTGAATTGGACTCGTTGGTTGCTGTTGTTGCTTTGGAGCTGTAGCTTGTTTTGCAGCAGGAGCCCGCTTCCTCAACATCCTGCCACCGACGTCCCGCATGCTGTCATGTCCAGCGCCGGCTCCAGACATGCCCTGACGATCCCCAGGCAGCGACTTGTTTCCGAGGCTTCTCGTAATCACCATTTTCATGGGTTTGTGCTCCCCTTTCTCGGTTTGGGTGAGGGGTAGAGAAATGAGAGCAGAAAGAGCACCCCTATGAAGGATGTGAAAGAGAGTGGAAGAAGGAATGGGAATGCGAACAGCAGGCGTGGCTGGCTGCACCGTCTACGTCGTTACGATGGCTACCTGGCAGGCCATCTACCAGATAGCTGCCAGGCAGGCCAGACATTATTATTATTATTATTATTATTATTATTATTATTATTATTATTATTATTATTATTATTATTATTATTATTATTATTATTATTATTATTATTATTATTATTATTATATACTCAAAACTTTTCGGTTTCCCGGTTAAGACCTTGAAAATGAAATTCATGAAGTAGATAGTAGTGCTCCGTATAATTAGGGTGAAAACAAAAAATAACGATTCTGTACTTATATATAGGAACCTACATGGATTTCTGCATATACATCAGAGTCGTTAAATCTTTTCAGGGACATTCTTTCTATAGTTTTATTTCCTCAGGAAAAACGTGTATACCATCTACAACGTGAATGTAAATGATGAAAAAGAATTCTCTAGAAATTATTAATTTTGAAATATTGTTTGGAGCAGCGAGATTTGAAACAAACTTAAGAATTGAAATACTAATGCGCTTCAATACTTGCTTATCCAGATAGTCATTATCTGTATCGATAACTTATACTTTTCAATTGTTGATATTTTATCATTTCATAATATCAGAAACGTTTGAAAAAATAAACAGTAATATAGTATATTCTTTCTGTGAGAAAAATACTCTGGACAATTATCATTTAAATTCTCATATGTTTCATAAACTCATAATTATATAAAACACTCTATAATTTTAGGTATTTTTAGTGTTTGGCTCAAGTATCACAAAATAACAAAATATTTTATATGTTCTTTTTAGGTATCATAAGTAATGGATTGAACACAATAGGTAAAATATCGCAGGAATTTGGACAGGTCGAAAAACAATCTCTTATGAATTCGACAACGTTTCGGAACTATTTTGTTCCTTTCTCAAGGCTCATCATACAACTAATAAAAGTAACACTTTAAAATTGGTCATAGGAAGTTAAGGATAAATCAACAAACAGTCCGACGTGTGACAGTTAAATTGAACGAATGTAATACATTTATTCCATAGAAATTTTAAGTCACAGCAATCTAATATCGAATCAGACGACGGAACGGGCAATTGGGTGGTGGGGTGCTAGGGAGGGATGGTAGAGGGGCTATATAACAGCGGAGTAGATGTACAAAGTATTCAGTTGTGAATGTGCTTCGTGCTGCAAATATTGTGTTGTGGTTTACATTTTTTAACTTTGATACTATCGAATTTTATCGTTTCATACTTAAATATTTTTTTCATTGTGGAAGACGAGATGGACAGAAAGAAGATCTTGAGAATGGGATTGGAAAAATTGAAGTCTAAACAAATTGACTTGAGGAGAACAGTTCAAATCAGGAATTTTCTGAAGTCACATGTAGGAGAACGAAAAAGAGGAAAAGTTCCGCAGAAAAAATCCGACACTCACGCTGCAAGAAGAGAAGGTAATCAAGATGAACATAGCCAAAAAGTCGTGAAGAAAATAAATTCCGATGTTGGAGAAAAGAAGCAGTATGTGTCGAACGGAAATCTGAGAAAACGCTTGACGAGGTCTTTCATTCTGAAGGAGATTCTGAATATGACATCTATTAGAAGAAAAGAAGATCCTAATATCAAACTTTTCAATGTGAATGACTACATTGAGATTT